>NC_056631.2:19258999-19401499 GCF_002870075.4 Lactuca sativa
CAGATGGAATATTTGTTTCGATGAGAAAGTCAAAGAGTTTGGATTTTCGAGAAGCAAGGATGAGTCTTGTGTATATGTCGAAGCTAGTAGGAGTATAGTAAGCTTTATGGTATTGTATGTAGATGACATACTGCTCATAGGAAACGACATCCCAACCTTGCAGGAGGTTAAGCCTTGGCTTAGGAAGTGTTTCGCTATGAAGGACCTTGGGGAAGATGCTTACATCCTAGGGATAAGGATATTGAGAAACATGAGTAAAAGACTAATAGGACTTAGTCAAAGTACCTACTTGGACAAGGTGTTGAAGCGTTTCAGCATGGAGAACTCCAAGAAAGGTGACTTACCTATCCAAGGCAATGCCAAACTGAGTAAGACTCAGAGTCCGAGTATAAAGGCCGAGATATTAGAGATGAGTTGAATACCATATGCTTCCACAGTTGACTCGATTATGTATGCTATGACTTGTACTCACCCTGATGTGGCCTTTACTTTGAGCATGGTCAACAAATATCAAGGGAATCCTAGTAAAGCTCATTGGACTGCGGTTAAGAACATTCTTAAGTACCTGCGGATAACTAAGGATTGGGTCCTTACCCTCGGTGGGAGTGATGACTTGAGAGTGACAGGGTATAGTGACGCCAACTTTCAAACCGACAAAGATAATTCCCGCTCTCTGTCGGGTTGGGTGTTTACCCTGAATGGAGGAGCAATAACATGGAAAAGTTCCAAGCAGGAAACTGTAGCTGATTCAACGTGCGAATCAGAGTACATAGCAGCAAGCGAAGCATCGAAGGAGGCGATATGGTTGAAAAACTTCATCGGAGACCTTGGAGTCATACCATCCATAAAGGAGCCAGTGGAGATTTTCTAGGATAATGAAGGGGTGGTTGCCTTAACCAAGGAACCGAGAGATCATGGTAGATCCAGGCATATCGACAAAAAGTACCACTTCATAAGACATCAAGTAGAAGAAGGAAACCTCGTGATAAAGAGGATATCGTCAGAGAACAACCCAGCAGATCCCCTTACAAAGGCATTGACTTGGGTTAAGCACTTGCAGCATGCAAGGGGCATTGAGATAATGGACGATATTAGTTTTAGTGGTTAGATAAATAGAAACTTGTAATAGCTAAATTGTAATTGACATTTGGTGATTAAATAAAAGAAGTTTTATTTATAAGTAAAGTTACTGTCTTGTGTCAATTATTTACTATTGTTTCACTTTGCATGTTTTAACTTCTAGAATAATAAGATTATTCAAACCATCCACACTCGATCATACTTTGGAAGTAGGTAATGAGGCTAGACTGTCATGAGTTGGCTTGTAGATTGTCTACAACGTTAGACATAGCAAAAGTTTGCTACACCATTCACGAGTGCTCCTGAAATAAGATTTGAGTGTTGGATTCAACCCGCGCTCACCTAAATTACTTCATGGAATTTATCACGAGTAATTGTGAGACGATAATATCATATAATCTTCAAACCAAGATATATGAGTTGTTGACTACGAGTTGGTTGTGCATTGATGGCATGAAAACACATCAGTAACTTGATGTTATAAAACGTGTCGTTGTGCATGATTTGATGAGTAGTTAGTACAAGCATATAATGTCGTAGTTTATATATTCCTTTTATCCTAAGAGGATTAAAAGCGATATCTTGGGCCCCTCGATGATTCTGTTTTGACTATGTGTTGGGCCCAATAAGAACTAAATTGATGTGTTCGATCAGTTTTGTTCTATGTTAGACGAATCGGAAGTTGGGAAACAAATTGCAGGACAATAAGTATGACTATGTTCCATGTATTTGTCCGCATAGATATCTTGAGAATAGATGAATATATGATCCCTTATCTAAAGGACGCGTCATTGACTAGGTCAGAGTAGACAACGACTTTTGAAAGCTACATTGCTAAGTCGGATCCTGAAGTCGCATTGGCAGCTATAGTTATTAGACTTATCCAAGTGGGATACTGTTGGATTAGGTGTCTAAGCCCATAACTATAACTGGGATGTACTTGACCCGATTGTAGCATGGTCCTTTTAGGTTGCCTTCACCAGTGCAATTTGATAGGATGGACTTTTGAGAATAAGGCTATTTGTGATTTATTAATATATTATAAGTATAATATATTAATTGAGAAATCATATTATTTAATTAGTATTGGTCAAGAATTAATTTTGTGATCAAAAGAGGCTAATTAAATATATGGGGATTGATTATGTAAATCAATGATTCATATAGTGTGGGCTTATGATCCATGGTTTTTTAGGATGGGTTAAACCAATGAGATAGTCCATGGAGGTTTTACCCATGGATCCTAAGTAATATGAAAGGTCATTAGGGTTTACAAGGTGTAACCCTAGCATTTGCTACACTATAAAATCACACCCTAGAACCAAAATCGGTTACACCATCATTCTAAGAAGTTTGATATTGATTTTTTGCTAAGTAACTTATTCTCTCAAGCCTCCTATTTCATTTGGTGTTTGTGACACATTAGAGGCATCACACTTGAGGTGCTCAAGCTTTCAAAGGTCAAGAACTACAAGTCCTTCTAAGAGGTAAGTCATCTAACTAGTTGTATTGCTCAATTGTCAATTTGTATGCTAGTTAGGATGTATGCTTTGGAAAATTGAAAATATGCATGTATAATTAGAGAAAACATAGATCCAAAGCATCTAGGGTTGTATGTGCACCATAGGAATGTTATAGTGCTCAAAACCTAACTCTTAAGGCATAAAGGTGCAAACTTTATGCCATTAGAGCCCCCATGCAAACCATAGAGTGCTATTTTGGCCTTTTTAGCCCAAAAAGGTCATGCATGAAGAGAAAAAGGTGGGAGCTTTACGTGTCCAAGTAGTGTTAGGGGTTTAGATATGTGGTTATAAGTATTAGTTTGGTGTATGGATGGCCTAAGGACTAAGTTTTAGGTCCCAAGGAGTTAGGGTTTGAGTTAAGCCCATTAAGAAGAGGTATTAATGGGTAGAGTAGGAAACTTTACCCTTAAGAGGACATTTTCAGGGTTTATGTGAAGTATGAAGCTTGGATATGAAGTATAGGGGCTTAATCCATCAAGATAGTCCAAACATACATGGGGACTCGGCGAGTCCAGAAGGGGACTCAACGAGTTGAGTTGATTTGTCTCGATTCCGTACCCGGTGGAACTCGACGAGTCTGTAAAGGGACTCGGCGAGTTGACTCGATTTATCACGAGTCTGAATAGCATAGGAACTCGACGAGTTAAGAGGTAAATCGAATTGGGTCAACTGGAAGTTGACCTTGACTTTGACTCTGACCAGAGCGTTGACTTTGACCAGGGGTATAATGGTCATTTTACCCTTAGAAGGATTTTCAGTTTTTGACTAAGTGTTCCTTATGAATTTATAGCCGGGGAGTCATTGGAGTAGCCATCGAAGATTCCTCACTTTGATATCAGTAGCCAGTTTGAGAGGTGAGTTTCCTTCAGTAGGAACGGGTCTAAGGCACCAAGGTCGACCCGTATATGCGATATGTTAGTAGCTGAGTGTGGGTGGGGCCCGAATCTCATAGTAGCAGAGTGTGGGCGGGGCCCGAATCTCTTAGTATTATTGAGTATAGTTATGTGACTGTTTGATAGGAATAGATATACTTGTTGTTTGTGTGATACTTGTATGCATGTTAGTAGCGGAGTGTGGGCGAGGCCCAAATCTCCTAGACAACAGAGTGTGGGCGGGGCCCGAATCTCTTAGTATTATTGAGTATAGTTATGTGACTGTTTGATAGGAATAGATATACTTGTTGTTTGTGTGATACTTGTATGCATGTTAGTAGCGGAGTGTGGGCGAGGCCCAAATCTCCTAGACAACAGAGTGTGGGTGGGGACCGAATCTCCTAGACAGTGGAGTGTGGGCACAGCCCCAATCTCCATGAGAGTGGGTGGGGCCCATATCTCCTAGTTGCATGTTATGTGTATGGTATGTGGTAGTTTGGGGAGACTCACTAAGCTTCGTGCTTACAGTTTTCAGTTTCGGTTTCAGGTACTTCTAGTAGTAAGGGGAAGAGCTCGGGATGACTGCATGGCACACACCACATATTTTCAGGCTGGGATATTTTAGACTCTAATATTTCAATACATTGTCTTGATAGAGTGTTTTGTTATGACATTTGAGATACACGATTTGTGATTTTACTATGTTGTTTTATGAATTGTGGGTTTTTCTTAAATGATTTAAAACGAAATTTTTGGACTGTATTTTGGGGATGTTTCAGTTTAACCTCCCATTGGTAGTAATTTACGAGATGCGTGTGTTGTTAGATTTAGGTGGTTCATGCTAGTTTGTTCATTCAAGGAGTCTTGCGTGTGAGATTAAGATTTCTAGCTTCGGGCGAGTTTTCTCATTATATTGTGTGCGGAGTTATATATCTTTGTGTACTGCTATTATATGAGTGTGTGCTTAAGGTACTATGGGATGATGGTTTTATGTCTACGAGTCCAATAGAAGGGGGTTGTCACGATAAGATGATGGAGAAAGCCTACAGGCCCGATGGGATGATGATTGGGAGCCTACATGCCCGGTAGAATGGTGGAGTTACGATGAAATCGTAAACCTATTGTTTTATAATTCGTAAGTGTAATGGAATATGTGGTATGTTGGGGAACTCACTAAGCCTTGTGCTTAATCGTTATATTTAAATGTTTTTCAAATTGGTTTTATGAGAAAAGACATGGGTACAGCGTGAATGTACTTGCATCCATGATTTGTTTTGAGACTTCTACTAAGCACTATATTTTGTTTTATGATGTTTTAATCAAATGAGTATTTATGTTTCTTTTAAAAAGGTAGTTTTTAGTTGTTTAATTCATACTTCAAAAAATTTAAATTTGGATGAAAATTTGGGACATTACAATATTCTACCCCAAGTTAATTATTGATGATTTTGTTGTTTTGAGAAGTAATGGGTTTGTAAATTTGTGTATGAACTGAGTGTTCATTCATACGTCATCGATATAATGTCTAACCCCGGGATTGTATTCACTAGGATCCTCTTAGCCTAACCTATTACGTTGATAAATTTTTGTTGGTTAGTTAATATTGTCATAAGCTTAGAAGATTTATAAGATTTGGATATTTAGAAGACTCTTGGTTTTTAATGTTCATAAACCTATTGCTTTGATTATATTTTTGCACTCTCCCATGATGTTTAAACCATTTTTTGAAAACTTTGAAATACAACAATTAATTTATTGCTTTAAACTTTGGGACCATGTCTTGTAAATTAAAACTGTGAAAATATTTTTAAATATTTAATTAAAATACTATTTCAAATAGGAAATTAGACCCACGTGCGCACATGCGTCTTAAATATCAAGTCAAACCATCCATGATTACTTGATGCTTATTTAGAAATATATAAGGATGTATAGCAAGACGTTTGCTTCCATTTATTTTAAAGTTGCACTTGCAATTGAAGAAGATCAATTTGAACCGGGAGCAGGATGAGATCTTTCTATATAGTGTCCATTGTTACCCTTTCCACTTTCGTCTCCAATTCCTACGCTGTTGTTATTGACACTACCATCTCCGTTGTTGACTATGTTGCCGTTCCGGAAAACTTTTCCGTTGATTTTACCATTATTGCTCCCGCTTTCGTTTCCAATATTATTGCGACTACCATTTTCGTTTCTGTTATTTCTGTTATTAGTCAAATTATGATCGGTGACGTCGTTGTTTTCGATATTTGGGTACCCATTTTTGTTGAGGTAGATTTTGTACTTGTTGTTTCTATTTTTTCCGCTAACATCAGTACAACCAACATGACCATTCACACATCCTCCTCCTTGTATATTCTTAGTATTTTCTCTATTATAACCTACATATCTTATTCGAATACCTTCCCCCGACATTCCTCCAAATTTTTCCTTGAGCGATTCTTTTCTATAATACTCATGTCTTCCTCCACATCTCATGTCTCCTGTTGGACAACCAATCTTACTTGTACCCTCACCATATGCAAGGGGTAGCTTTGCCTTTCCAGCAAGCATTCTACCACGAACGATGTCGATTTTGCAAATCAAAAGGACGAAAAATATACAGACAAAAAGCTTAATTGCCATCATGTAGGCTAGTTTTTTTTTTCTTCTAATTTTATATCGATGACTTATGATAAGTGATAGCACAATCACATGTATATATAGGGAGTTCAGTGGGAGAAAATTTTAATAGGTTAGCTAATATATAAATAAATAAATAGTTTTGCGTCTAAAAATACATAAAAATATTATTATGTTATATACTATACCACCTAATGATTTGACAAAACCATCAAACAGTTTTCTCCTTGTTATTCATTTTACTAAAAATATAAGTACAATTATGTTATTTTATCATTGAAATAATACAATAACACTAGAAAACTCATCAAAAACGATAACATGTTATTTGTGTTTTTGAACTTAAGCATCTTATTTATTTTATTGAATAATTCACCAATACAATCTTTATTTAAAAATTTAAGATCTCTATCTTATATTAAAAATACTCCAAGTAGATATATACTTTTTCTCACTCCTCCTTGCTTGTCCTTTTCATTTAAATACAAAATGTTTATATGAATTATGTATATATATTTTCACATCTTTTATAATCTTTCATTTTTAGGGTACATCTCATTTTAAAATAATGGTAAATCGTACAACTGACGGTCTACGTCGAATCCGTCCCAAGGTCCATCATGTGAGAGGTAAATTTTGAAACAACTTAAAATAGATGGTTTTTAATGTAAGTAGAAAAATATGAATAAAAATATGTAACATTTTGTTGTGGTTAGTAAGATTGGGGTTGTTAACTCGTGGGATGTCAAGCTACCAAGCAAATTACACCATTTTTCTTCCAAATAAAATGTAATAAAATGGTGGGATCGATCCATCGATAAATGGTTGTATTAAATTACCAATACAATCTAATTGAACAAGTGAAAATAAATGATTAAAAAAAATAAACTAAAATGAGGGGGGTTGTGATTTGTTTGAAAACTACAAGACTTGAAGAATATTAAAAAAAAGAGTAAATTACTGAAATCGTCCATGTGGTTTGGTCAAAATTGCACGTTTGGTCCCTAACTTATTCTTTGCACTCGGATCGTCCATGTGGTTTGATTTTGTTGCGTTTTTCGTCCCTATGGTTTGGTAAAAAATGCATGTTTGGTCCCTAACTTTATGTATGTAAGGGACGAAAAATGCAACAAAATCAAACCACAGGGACGAAAAACGCAAGAAAATCAAACCACAGGGACGATCCGAGTGCAAAAAAAAAAGTTAGGGACCAAACGTGCAATTTTGATCAAACCACATGGACGATTTCAGTAATTTACTCTTAAAAAAAATTGTAATCAAGCAAAATGGTGTGATGCTCAAATATTAGAGGGAATTGGTCAACTAAGGCAATTCAACGCAATGAATATTTATTTATCTATCATTAGGATTCAATATGTAAGTTTATCATTCAATCCAAATTGGTTATATAAATCATGAAGCATGATATGCCAAAATTCATCTAAGGTGGTATAGAGGTTGGGGAAGCCCATAACACACCTTCTTAATCAAGATCAATGATTCAATTGAAGCAATTGATATCAAGAAAATTAACTAGCCTTGAGAATGAAGGAGTTCCCACTTCCAAGAGGATGTCAAGGCTTACACATCCATAAAGGAGTCATGATCCATAAGCTAGAGATGACTTCTACCATCATAAAGTCTATGTTCTAAGCAAAATCAATAATTCATTTCTAAATCAAAGAAAGAGACCAACAATTTCTCATTAAGTACCAAGCTCGTGATCAAAGAATTAAATAAACATAAGAATTGTGAAATAAGAATCATAAACATGAGATAAATGATAACCAAACATGAATCCTTTAAAACTCACAAATATCCAAGAGTTTTAGCCTAAGGCAACCAAAATAAAGTAACTAGCCACTCATCAAGGCAATGAACATAAAAGTGTTTCAACATCAAGGAATTAGCAAAAGTACTAGAAGAATGAGATGATGAATGCTCTAGCTCTCCAAAATCGCCCTAGCTACTCCAACGGTGTCCAAAATCGATATATGGGCTGCAAGATCTAACCCCAAGCTAAATGATGGGCAAATGATCAAAATGCCCTTGGGAAAGCAGTTACGCTAGTGGGAGAGCAGATTTGAGCGGCTGGAGACCTCACCCTCGCAAAAAGATGTTGAAATGCTATTTGGCTCATTCTTCCACTACTCTGCCCCACTACCTTAGATCCCCTTGGTCCCCTTTCACACCTCACATCATTCAAATAGGACCAATCATCTTCAAGCATCAAAAATGATAGTCCAAGCCCATTTTCAAGAGTCCATGACATATCCAAGTCTTCAACACATCAAGCCCAATTCTTCGAAAATGGATCTACAACACCTAATAACTCCTCAAAAGCCCACAAAGCCCAACAACAAGCTAATATGCAAGCGCAATGAGATTCCAAAAACCTACAAAGCACCTTATCTAAAGGAGAAACCACCCGATACGATCCAAGATAAAGAAGGGATAGAATTGTTGGATTAGTGTCTAAGTCCATAACTATTTTGGTAGGTACTTGACCCGATGGTGCATGGTCCTTTTGGGTTGCCTTCACCAAAGCAACTTGATAGGATGAATTATGGAGAGAAAGGATTAAATATGATTTATTAATATATTATGAGAATAATATATTAAAGGAGAAATCATATTGTTTAATTAATATTAGTCAATAATTAATTGGTAATTAGTTTTGTGACTAAAAGAGATTAATTAAACTTAAGGGACTGGAATTGTAATTATAAGATAATTGCAATTTGGGCCATGGATTGCCTTGAATCAAGAGGTGGACAAATTCTTATGGGAAGCCCATAAGGAAATCGTCCAAGGGGATTGATTAAAGGAGTCTATGGGTTGCTTAGGACTTAAGCAACCAAATTAGGGTTTCCTTGTTAGATAACCCTAATAGCCTCACTATATATAGAACCCTTAAGGCTTAAAAACGAGGACAAGAAACCTTCTAGGTTTTTCACACGATTTTGGCAGCCTCCATCCTCTCTCCTCTTCATCCTCTTGCTTATGGTGTTTGTGAACCATTAGAGGAGTGACACTTGTGACTCTAAGCCTTCCAAATCCAATTCAAGGAGGAATTGGGATTGTTATTGCTACATAACAATCAAGGTAATATCATAAACCTAATTATATGTTAATATTGATTTCCATATGCTAGAATTAGGGTTTATAGTCTTGGATTCAAAGCATGTACAATAGAGAAACCTAGATCCAAGCACTAGGGTTCGTATGAGCACATAGGATGTCTTATGACCAAAACCCATCAATGGAATCAGAGCCTAGCTTGGTTTCAATTGTATTGATGCATTGTATAACTAGAAAATTCGTTTTTTTGGTTTCTGGAGGCTGGACTCGCCGAGTCCATGCAGACTCGCCGAGTCAACTCGTCAGATGGAGGGTATTTCGGGATTTCTTGCTGTTTTTGCTTATGGATAGTTACCTTATCATGTTAGATCAATATTAATCCGATTATATGATATATTTGACTATAATTTTGATCTAATTGAAGATATTTATCAATTAATAAGATAATTGTTTCCTTATGTGATAATTGATTAATTATTTTGAGTAAATTGATAAATTGTTTTGCAAGAAATCATTAAATAAATCAAATATGGATAATTATGTGATTAATTGTTAATTTAGATTATTTGTTATTTGATCCTTGTTGTTATGAAAAGCTTCATATTTTGCCCTTTAGGTTTTATAGTTTAAATTTGAACCCAAAAGTTTTGTTGTTTTTGAAATTTAAATAGTTGAAACCCTAATGTTTTGAAAAAGGTTTCAAAACTTGCCCTCAAGTTTTGGAATTTAAATTTTGATTAAATGGTTTAATTTTGATGTATATTTAAATTCTAAACCCTAATGTTTTGAAAAAGGTTTCAAAACTTGCCCTCAAGTTTTGGAATTTAAATTTTGATTAAATGGTTTAATTTTGATGTATATTTAAATTCTAAACCCTAATGTGTTGAAATGTTTCGAAACTTGCCCTCAAGTTTTGGAATTTAAAAGTTGATTAAAAGTTTAATTAGGAATGTTAAATTCTAAAACTCTAGTATTGTTTTGAAAAAGTTCAAATCACACCCTTATGGTTTTATTAATTAATTAAGGTGTATAATTAAAAGAAGTTTAATAAATCCATAAAAGTTTAGGTTTATAATTTAATTGAATTAAAAGTATAATTGTTAAATTAGACCACCTAGTATTTTAAAAGTATAAAATACACCCTATACTATATATATAACATTAAAGGTATAACATTATATATATATATATATATATATATATATATATATATATATATATATATATATATATATATGTATGTATGAGTAAAAGTCAGTCTTATCGTTAGTAGGCCTCATTCACGAAGCTGGTCTATAAGGGGTGTTTAAGGAAATTGCCTATAAAATGGCGATTGAATGGGTATCCACTCTTACCCACCGCACTCTTGACTAGTGGAGGGTCGTTAGCCGAACGGGTAGGATAGGACAAAACCTTCCATTATAAGTATAATGAAGTATAAAAGTAACTAAATGTTTTCATAAAATTCCCAATCTTAGTTACTTAGGAAAAAGTGAATTGATGCAATTCCATGAAATTACACTTTGTGCCCTTGCGAAGACGTTAGTGGAGCGTGTGTGGTTTACCGGCACACTAAATGGTTCTAAGCAAAGGTAGCAAAGGGTGACTCAATGTTTTTCATAGTTCGGTGGAGCGTGTGTGGTTTCCCGGCACATCGAATAGGTGACTGTAACATGTGAGGGCACCATGTAAGTTTGCATGGTTATTCACACCCGCTTTGTGATCCTCGGCATCCCAGTCACAAACTAGAGGGGCATATCGAGATTTAAACATGCCATTGAAAGTTCAATGAATCTCAAAGGATCTAGGATTTTTCATAGATTTAAAACTTAAATTTCTTTTTCGTTTTTCATGGTGGAAATTAGTGAATCGTCATTCATTTACCTTCAAATATTCTGCAATTAGGGTTACGACATCCTTCTCCCGAGTTGTAGAATATTGTGTTGGGTCCTAGCCTTAGTATTTCATTTGGGTGATTTACTAAGGACTCAATCTATCAACTAACTTGAATTCATTTTTCTCCCGTTTTGTAGATGTCAAAGTTCGACAACTATGGTCTTCTCAAATCCCGTGGAACAAGTATTCCACATGAAGATGATATTCCACGATTCGATCGAGGAACAAGAAATCATGCTTCACTTCCTCTACCTCCTCCAGTTATTCTCCCTAACCTACAAGTTCAAAGGCTTGAAAAGTTCAAGATCACTCAAGCCCTTTTGGCAAGTAAACATAAAGAAGGAAAGCCAGTGTGTGCACACGTCCTAGGGATGAAATCACACATTGATAGGTTAAGAATGTTGGGATCCGTTGTTTGTGAGGAAATGGCTGTTGATTGGGTTCTTCAGTCATTTCCCAACTCATATAGTAAGTTCGTAAGAGAGTACTATATGATGAACTATGACGTGACCCTTATAGATCTCACCTATATGCTTATTGTTGCTGAATCAGCAATGGTTTGGCGCAATAGGAAAGCAAAGTTGATTGGTGAATCTGCCTTCGAGACCTCTATGGATATAGACAATGGCAACGAAAGACATGCTATGATCGAAAATTTTGATCACAAGAGAAAGACAATGTCTGAAGTAGTTCCATGTCATGTTCCAAAAGAGTCAATTTGCTTTTATTGCCAAGAGAAAGGGCATTGGAGACAAAGCTGCCCCATTTACCTAAGAGATCTAAGAGATGGGAGAGTCGAAACGTATGGCTCTAATTTAGGTAAAATCCATTGACTAACTCTTTTAAGCTTCATTCTAGATTCTGAATACATAATATGATAAGATTACAATTGATGTTTTGTAGATCGAAGAAAAGAAAGGAAGCTTAAGGGAAGAAGTGAGTAGAATCTAACCGTCAAGGAATGGATTTCGATCGCGTTTCTCGAAGATTAGATTCTTAAGCTACTACTTAGAGTTAGAATTAGATTGCTAAGAAAGATGTATTAGCATAAGTTTTTCAATGAGTTGCATTGTAAGGAAAAAAATTTCCGCAATAAAATAAATTTTGATTTTAAATTTTATTTATTTATCCTTACAATGGCGTGTATGAAAAATTGATGTTAAAATGTTTCTATTATTAGCAATAATGGATTTGGTTCTTATTATGTTATTTATGGAAAATCGAGAATTTACCAAATAGGGAGAGTTTCTCATCGCCCAAGTTTCAATTGGACGGAAACTTGGAATCATGCAACTTGGTTGCACGATGAATGAGAAATTTCATATTTGGAAATTAGACTAATTCATTGACAAAGTGTCAAGTGAAGGACTAGGAGATCGAGTACACAAAGTTGTGTGTTGATCAAAGTTCACCATAAGAGTAACATGATATTCGTCATGATTTACTAAAGGTTTAGTAAATATGATTATACTTATAAGATTAAGTGTAATTCTGAATTGATTGAAAAAGTTTAAATCAATAGTAGAACGAATAAGAAGAATGAAGTAGGCAGAAAGATAAAAGTTTCTCCATTCTAAGAAGAAGGGAGAGTAGCTTTTATGCTTTATGATAGGTCTTAATGATTAAGAACCATATCTCAATTGATCCTCTAAGTGAGTCTTAGTACAATTGTATGCCTAAGAAGAGGAATCGAGGATTGAAGAAATGGTTAAATCAAGAAGTCAATCATACTTCACTCCAATAACAAGTCTTAAAGTTAAGATTGTGACAATGAGTGAAAAGTATTAAAGGTTTATAACATTCATTAAATGTGGTAAGTTGTGATGTCTTGGACAAGACAAAGACTAACTAGGACCAATTTATGAAGTGTTTTGATAAAAGCTACACTAACTCTTGAATATTTGTTTGTCAAGAAATGGTTATTGACAAGAGAATCTTATATGTCAAGGAGTCAGTGGGAGTCTTAAAGGTCTTGAAAGGTTTCAAGAACAAATCAAATAAACATTATCAATCATCACGAGCACACGAGTTGAGGTTTACAACCTATCGTGTTGACATTATTTTGTTTCTGTGCTATTCCAATTGAGTTAATTATGCATGAGAGTTCTATGAGTTCTCATTTTGAACGCATAAAAGGCAAAACACCTTAATCAATGAAAGGTACATTGATAGGAAAGGGTGAGCTGCTTAACTACTTGGAAGACATGGTGGGCAGCTGTGCTACCATAAGGCAAGAAATCAAGATTAAGAAAGTTCGATCCATATGAGTTTGAATTTGTCGTAAACTTTAGTTTTAACAAATTCACATGGATAGGAACACATACACCGTTTAAATCAAAGTGTCATAAGATTTCCTCCTTCATGAAAATGATTGTGAGGAAATGCTTTCACTAAGAAAGATTTAAAAGGATAGTGATTGTAAAATTGCATTCTCGAATTCGATTATGGTTACGGTATCCCTTTCCATAATTTGAATTGTGAGGTTTGGCAATTAGTCTTAATTGTTTAGACACACATATGAACTATCGAAGGCAAAGATGTATAAGTTCAAGAAGCCTTGATAAAAGATTATCAAAGCACTAAGTATTAGAAACATGAACTTAAGAAATTCAATAAGCATTGTTTTTCTGAAAGTTAAGATGTTTATGAATACATGTCGAAGCTAGTGGGAGCATAAGTGTTATGTTTTATAGTAATCATCATGATAGTGGGAGCATAAAAGTTATGATTGTATGATTATTAAAGAAAGTATTGCAAGGTTAGCAATATTAATTATAGAAAACAAGAGTCATACTTTGCAAAGTTGTAAGAGTTGAAAGGTTGTTTTGCTATAATTAAGAGAGAGAATATTATGCTTCATTTCAAATCTAAAGGATTAGGTTGAGAAATGTTAATAAACTTAGTCAAAGGTACATAGTGTGTTCTTAAAATTTCGATTATGATTATGGCATTCGTCTTCACAATTTGAATTTTGAGAACATAGCAAATAAAACATTATGCGTCGTGTCCCATACGCTTCGGGTATAGGATCGATTGCAAATGCTTTAATGTTTGACCATTCTAAAATTTTCCAAATGTCTAGTGCATTTAGAGGGAAAAAGGACTAGAATCGGTTTTGACTAAAATAATTAAACAACTATCAAAGGACAATCCAAAGTTCGACGAGGATTGGTCGCTTGTGAGTAGTTAGAAGCATGGTATTGGATGGACCATATCAACATTATTATGAATAGAAAAGATTCTATTAAGAATGAGTTGTCATATGGAAATTATGGAAATGTTTCCATACCGGATGGACCATATTGACATCATTACGAATAGATAAGATTCTATTAAGAATGAGTTGTCATATGGAAAATATGGAAATGTATCCATATTGGGAATTGAATATTAAAAATCTATGACTAGATTAGAAACTTTTATGCAAAAGGATGTTCAAAGGAATGTACTTTGAGTGAGAGACATCATATCTAAGGAATTGTCTTATAACAATCTCCGATAGAGGACTTTGTAATATCATTGGCAATAGTCTTTGTGACTTTGGTGCATTGACATTACGAAAGGATAAGTTGCATAGAATGTTAGAATTTAGCATATTCTATAAGTAGCAAGAATTTGATATTCTTTCACTTATGAAAAGGATTTGGAGTTGTGAAATGAGAATGATTGGAAATGTGTTCAATGTGATCTATTTCACAAAGTAAGAACCATAGGTAAACATTGTGTGCATGCTAGGAGCATGGGACAAGTGTAATAATTCAAGTAAGAAGTTGATTACCCGAAACGACAAATAATGAGTAATCGATATGGTGATAAATAAAAGGTGTTTTATTTATGCTCAAGGGTTTGAGGCCATATGGGATTAGTATTATTCTTGTGTTTCACATTTGCATGTTTTGACTTCCAGAATAATTGAGTTTATTAAGAATAATCGAATTATTCGAACGGGCCACAGTCGTTCATATGTTGGAAGTAGATATGAATGAAGACTGTCGTGAATTGGTGTGTGGATTGTCTAAAGAGCATTAGACATAAGCAAATGTTTGTTGCAACGTTCATGAGTGCTTATGAATATGATTTAAGCATTGGATTAAACCCACGCTCACTTGGATCACTCCAAGAATTGTATCACGAGTGATTAGTGAGACGATAACATCTTATATTCTTGCAACCGAGATGTGTGAGTTGTATCTTGCAAATCAGTTGCACATTGATCATATGTAAACGCACTAGTAACTTGGTGTTATAAAACATATTATTGTGTGTGATTCGGTGCATGAGTGCAAGCAAGCATTGTATCAAAGTTTATCCGTTCCTTTTATCCAAAGTCGGATAAAAGCGATATCTTTGGGCCCCTTGATGATTTAGTGATGACAAACGTAAATGCTCGGCCGGGCTAGGGCTAATTTGATTTGTTCAATTAGTTTGTCGTCATAAATCAGAAATCGAGAAGTAGTACAAAGAGAATGATTTGAAATCATATCTCATATGATATCTAGAATGGAGGAATATATGATCCCTTATCTAAGGACACGCGTATCTGATAGGATCAGAGTTGACAGCGGCTTTGGAAAGCTACGATTGCAGATCAAGATCTGAAGTCATACGTAGAATAGTTGTTAGACTTATCCAAGTGGGAGACTGTTGGATTAGTGTCTAAGTCCATAACTATTTTGGTATGTACTTGACCCGATGGTGCATGGTCCTTTTGGGTTGCCTTCACCAAAGCAACTTGATAGGATGAATTATGGAGAGAAAGGATTAAATATGATTTATTAATATATTATGAGAATAATATATTAAAGGAGAAATCATATTGTTTAATTAATATTAGTCAATAATTAATTTGTAATTAGTTTTGTGACTAAAAGAGATTAATTAAACTTAAGGGACTGGAATTGTAATTATAAGATAATTGCAATTTGGGCCATGGATTGCCTTGAATCAAGAGGTGGACGAATTCTTATGGGAAGCCCATAAGGAAATTGTCCAAGGGGATTGATTAAAGGAGTCTATGGGTTGCTTAGGACTTAAGCAACCAAATTAGGGTTTCCTTGTTAGATAACCCTAATAGCCTCACTATATATAGAACCCTTAAGGCTCAAAAACGAGGACAAGCAACCTTCTAGGGTTTTCACACGATTTTGGCAGCCTCCATCCTCTCTCCTCTTCATCCTCTTGCTTATGGTGTTTGTGAACCATTGGAGGAGTGACACTTGTGACTCTAAGCCTTCCAAAGCCAATTCAAGGAGGAATTGGGATTGTTATTGCTACATAACAATCAAGGTAATATCATAAACCTAATTATATGTTAATATTGATTTCCATATGCTAGAATTAGGGTTTATAGTCTTGGATTCAAAGCATGTACAATAGAGAAACCTAGATCCAAGCATTAGGGTTTGTATGAGCACATAGGATGTCTTATGACCAAAACCCATCAAGAATATGCAATACAATAACAACAAAAAAAGATAAAAATGCTAAATAAACTACATAAAAGAAGTAAATAAAGCAAACTATCAAATCATCCCAAGATTAAACCTTACTTGTCCTCAAGTAAGAACAAGACTAAAATGAGCTCGGTACTAAACTAGAACTTGGTCAAATCCAGTGAACATGAAAGAATGTTTCAAAAAATGCAAACAACATTCACAAAATTATCACATAATTGTGGATTCCACAAGGAAAATCAAGAGATTTTCATGATATAACTAAAACCTTAGATTAGATAGCAATTAACTTTAGAGATTTGAAGCTACTTATAGAAATCAGTTTACCTGATCTACTAGTGGAGCTCAAGAAACAACAAAGGGAGAGAAACGATTGATTTGAAAGGAGCCTTCCTTTTTGTTTTATATGAAGAAAATGCGAGACTTACGATTCTAATATCGAATTCAAATAGCTTCACGTGATTGTAATTTTCTAACGTCTAAAATAAGCGGAGAAAATGTTCACCTTCGTGCGTACTTACGTATGTATGATGAGAGCGTTTATCGTTGGGCTCGTGACTCATCGGGTCCAGAATATATATATTTAATGAAAAATCTGTCAAACCACTTAAAATGATATTTTTTTAAAGTTATAATTTAAAATGCAAATTTAGAAAAATTAGAGAAAGTTTCAGGAATGGTCATTTGGTTAAAAATTCCCCCAAACTATCCTTATGAAAGTTTTTTTACATTAATGGTCTCTTTTGACAAAATTTATCACATCAATGGTCCTTATGTATAACCTCCGTTAGAGAGAGACATTAAGTGCCCATAAGGACCATTTGTGATTTTTTTTTTTTTTTGAAACTTCATACAAGCTTCATTTGTAAATTTTTATGAAACTTCACATAAGAAGCAATCGTGAAATATTCAAAAAAGTCTATTAAAATTTGTATTATTTATCATAAATCAAATAAAAAGGAAAAAAAACTAAAATAAAGAAACTATAATGTTTTTATAAATAAAAAATAAAACTTAGTAATTTTAATCAACATCAAATATATTTTATTTAATATATAAAAATTTTTGTTATCTAAACTTTATCTAAAATATTTAAACTGTAATACTTAATAGAAGTGGTTGTTCTACACAGGAAGCGCGACGCGACCAACACTTGGCCGCGACACGAAGTGAGGCTTGATTCACGACTATTTTGGACTGTAGTGCTCGTGATGTGACCATGAGTCGGTCAAGGTGCTTTGGCCGTTGACCCTCGAATTTTCAATCATTTTGACTTTTGGTAAGACTTTGATGGAAATAGAGTTTTGGATTGAGGTTTAACCTCCCATTGGTAGTGATTTATGAGATGCGTATGTTGGTAGATTTGGGTGGTTCGTGCTAGTTGGTTCATTCCAAGAGTCTTGCATGTGAGATTAAGATTTCTAGTTTAAGGTGAGTTTTCTTACTATATTGTGTGTGGCATTATATATCCTTGTGTACTGCTATTATATGAATGTGTGATTAAGGTCCTATGGGATGACGGTTGTATGCCTACAAGCCCAATAGAAGGGGGATGTCACAATGGGATGATGCCAAAGCCTACAAGCCCAATGGGATGATGGTTAGGAGCCTACATTCCCAGTAGAATGGTGGAGTTATAATGGATTCGTAAGCCTATTGTTTTATGATTTGTAAGTGTAGTGGAATATGTGATATGTTGGGGAACTCACTAATCTTTATGCTTACTCATTATATTTAATTTTTTCTCAAATTTGTTTTGATGAGAAAAGGGAAGGGTACGACATGACTGTACTTGCATCTATGACTTCTTTTGAGACTTCTTCTAAGCTTTATGTTTTGTTTTATGATGTTTGAATCAAATGAATATTTATGTTTCTTTTAAAAAGGTGATTTTTAGTTGTTTAATTCATACTTAAAAAAATTTAAATTTTGATGAAAATTTGAGACACTACAATATTCTACCCCAAGTTAACTATTGATAATTTTGTTGTTTTGAGAAGTTATGGGTTTATACATTTTTATATTAAATGAGTGTTCATTCAGACGACATCGAGATAATGTCTAACCCTAGGATTGTATTCACTAGGCTCCCTTTAGTCTAACCCTAGGATTGTATTCACTAGGCTCCCTTTAGTCTAACCCACCATGTTGATAAAGTTTTGTTGGTTAGTTGATATCGTCAGAAGCTTAGAAGATTTATAAACTTTGGATGTTTAGAAGACTCTTGGTTCGTAATGACTTCTTAAACCTTTTACTTTGATTATATTTCTACACTCTCACATGATGCTTAAACCATTTCATGAAAACTTTGAAATTCAGTAATTTATTTATTTCTTTAAACTTTAGGACTCTTTTTGCAAATTAAAACTATGAAAATATTTTTAAATATTTAATTAAAGACTATTTCAAATAGAAAAATAGGCCCATGCGAGGGGGTGTTACACACGCATCTTAAGTATCAAGTCAAACCATCCATATTTACTTGATGTTTATTTAGAAATATATAGGGATGTTTAGCAAGACCTTTGCTTCCATTTATTTTAAAGTTGCACTTGCAATTGAAGAAAATCAATTTGAACCAGGAGCTGGAGGAGATCTTTCTTTATAGTTGGAATTGTTACCCTTTCCACTTTCATCTCCAATTCCAACGCTATTGTTATTGACACTACCATCACCATTGTCGGTTGCATTACCATTTCGGAAAACGTTTCCGTTGATTTTACCATTATTGCTCCCGCTTCTGTTTCCGATATTATTGCGGCTACCATTGTCATTTGTGCTATTTCTGTTATCTGTTAACTTAGGATTGGTGATATCATTGTTTTCAATGTTTTGGTAGCCATTTTTGTTGACATAGATTTTGTATTTGTTGTTTCTATTTTTTCCGCTAACATTATTACAACCAACATGACCATTCACACATCCTCCTCCTTGTATATTCTTAGTACTTTCTCTATTATCACCCACATATCTTATTCCAATACCTTCCCTGGACATTTCTCCAATATTTTTCTTGAGCGGTTCTTTTTTTTTATACTCATGTCCTCCTCCACATCTCATGTCTCGTGTCGGACAACCAATCTTACTTGTACCTTCACTATATGCAAGGGGTAGCTTTGCCTTTCCAACAAGCTTTCTACCACGAACAATGTCGATTTTGCAAATCAAAATGATGAAAAATATACAGACAAAAAGCTTAATTGCCACCATGTAGGCTAGTTTTTTTTTCTTTTAATTTTATATTGATGACTTATGATAAGTGATAGCACAATCACATGTATATATAGGGAGTTCAGTGGGAGAAAATTTTAATAGGCTAGTTAATATATATATAAATAAATAGTTTTGCGTCTTAAATTACATAAAAATATTATTACGTTATATACTATACCATCTTATGATTTGACAAAACCATCAAACAACTTCCTCTTTGTTTTTTATTTTACTAAAAATGTAAGTACAATTATGTTATTTTATCATTTAGATAATATAATAACACTAGAAAACTCATCAGAAACTGTACCATATTATTTGTGTTTTTGAACTTAAGCATTTTCTTTATTTTATTGAATAATTCACCAATACAATGTTTTAAAAAAATTTAAGATCTCTATGTTATTTTAAAAAGACTCCAAGTAGATATAAACTATTTCTCACTCCTCTTGCTTGTCCTTTTCTTTTAAATGTGAAATGTTTATATGACTTATGTATAGATACTTTCACATCATTTATAATCTTTCATATCTTGTGGGTATATCTCACTTAAAAAAAATGGTAAATCGTTTAACTGACGGCCTACGTCGAATCCGTCCCAAGGTCCATCATGTGAGAGGTAATTTTCGAAGCAACTTAAAATAGAGGGTTTTTAATGTAAGCAGAAGAATATGAATAAAATATGTAACCTTGGTTTTATGGTTAGTAATATTGGGTTGTTAACCGGTGGGATGTGAAGCCACCAAGAAAATTAAACCCTTTTGCTTGCAAATAAAACGTAATAAAATGGTAAAAATGGGATGGATCAACAGAGAAATGGTTGTATTAAATTACCAATGCAATCTAATTGAATAAGTGAAATAAAACAACTAACTATAATTAAACTAAAAAAAGGGTGTGATTCCTTTGAAAACTTGAAGACTTGAAGAATTAAAAAGCTTGCAATTAAGCAAGATGGTGAGATGCTCAAATATCATAAATAAATGGTCAACTATGGCAATTCAACACGATGAATATTTATTTATATATCATTAGGATTCAATATGTAAGATTATTATTCAACCCAAATTTGTTATAGCAATCATGAAGCATGATATGTCAAATTTCCTCAAAGTTAGTATAGAGGTTAGGGAAGCCCACAACACAACTTCTTAATTAAGATCAAGGATTCAGTTGAAGCAATTCAACTCCTGAAAATTGATTAGCCTTAAGAATGAAGGAAACAACACACCCTCTTAATTAAGATCAAGGATTTAGTTGAAGCAATTCAACTCCAAAAAATTGATTAGCCTTAAGAATGAAGTAATTCTCAATTCCAAGAGGATGTCAATGCTTACACATCCATAAAGGAGTCACGATCCATAAGCTAGAGATGATTTCTACCATCATAAAGTCTTTGTTCTAAGCAAATTTAATGATTCAGTGCTAAATCAAAGAAAGAGACCAACAGTTTCTCATCAAGTACCAAGCTCATGATCAAAGTATTAAATAAGCGTAAGGATTATGAACTAAGAATCATAAACAAGGGATAAATGATAACCAAACATGAATCTTTCAAAACTCGTAAATATCCAAGGATTTTATCCCAAGTCAACCAAAATAAAGTAACTAGCCACCCATAGCAACATAGCAATGATCATAAAAGTGTTTGACATCAAGGAATTACCAAAAATACTAGAAGAATGAGATGTGAATGCTCTAGCACTCCAAAATCACCCCTAGCTGATCCAATGATGCCCAAAATCAATATATGGGCTACAAGACCTAACCCCAAGCTTAATGATGGGCTAAATGACCAAAATGCCCCTGGTAAGGCAGTTATGCAAGTAGGAGCGCAGAGTTGCACGGGTGGAGAGACCTCACCCTCCCAAAAGATGTTGAAATGCTATTGGCTCATTCTTCCACTGCTCCACCTAACTACCTTAGATACCCTTGGTCCCCTTCATACCTCACATCATTCAAATATGGACCAATCATCTTCAAGCATCAAAATGGATATTCCAAGCCCATCTTCAAAAGTCCATAACCTATCCAAGTATTCAATACATCAAGCAAAATTCTTCTAAAATGGATCTGCAAAGCCCAATAACTCCTCGAAAGCCCACAACGCCAACAACAAGTTAATCCACAATCACAATGAGATTATAAAAACCTACAAAACAACTTATCCAAAAGAGAAAGCACCCAATACGATCCAAGATAAACAGTGGATAAAATATGCAATGTAATAACAACAAAAAATGTTAATATAAACTACATAAAAAAAGTAAATAAAAAAAACTTTCAAATCACCCCAAGCTTAAAACTTACTCATCCTTAAGTAAGAACAAGACTAAAATGAGCTTGGGACGAGCTAAACTAAAAAAGAAAAAGAAAGGTTACAATAGAACTTGGTCAAATCCATTCAACATGGCCAGAGTCGGCCTTGAATGGACACTATGCGTCTTCCAAATCTTGCCCACTTTAGAGCCATAAATCACCTTATCGAACAACTTGAAGGAAGAATAGACCATGTCTGAATGTGGCAGCCATTAGAGTGTATAAGACAAAGGAAACAGAGGGATGCACCCAGTAGGAGCACTCTGAACTCACCGATGTAGACCATAATGCATGAAGGAGTGATGCCTCTCCATAGACGATGATTCCTACATTGGTTAGGCCAAATTGTATCAAAATGAAATAGAGTTTGCAGGACAACCACTGAGGCAAACATCCAGATTTGGGGGTTTCTCCCATGTATTGTCCTTTACATTCTACCATCTCACCGTCATTGCCTTTTCTCACCAAAATCAAATAGAAAAAAAATACATCTCAATCTAAGAAATAGACACAAGACATCCTAAATCTTTATTCTTGAACATCTGTTTTTTGATTTTCTGTCTTCTTGTTTCTCATCTTTTTTTATCATAAGAGGAGAGAAAACTTGACTTGGCTTCTTATTCTTCTTTTTGTGTTACTTCTTTTTTCTTTGTTTTTCTTTGTTTTTGTTTCTTTTCTATTTGACTTTTTCTTTGTTGTGATGGTCTCAAACCCTTTATAGATTCGTAGATCAAATATAAACAAGAAAGAACAATAGAACAACAAAAAATTATCACAAAGATGTTTTCACAAAGAAAAAGGGTTCTTACAAAGAAAATAGGTCACATAGACGTAATTAGGGTTTAACCCTAACACATGAATATACACTAATTTATTCTAGTGAATCCTTTCAATCAAGGGATTGTATCTAATCTAAATATAAACTAATCTGGTATATAAGGAATGGATCAAATTAGATCTTCTCTAGATTCCGAAACCAGCACCAGCACATCAGATGCTTATCAGAGCATCAACATCAGCGTCAGGTAGTCATCCATTGATCAGCTTCAACATATAGTGTATGATCATCAGCGAGTGTCATCAGTGTATTACATGATCAGTGTGTCATCAGTGTATGACCTTCAGCGTATGGATACACTGATCAGTCTTTGGTGAATGGTGTCTTCGTGCTGATAGTGTCTTTAGGGTCATTCAGTCATCAAGGGATGTTCTTCCGTCTTCGACATATGAACTTCCATCAGCATATCATAAACTATAACTATAATGTATATATTTTGCATCATCAAATCTATACAAGTGTGTGACCCAACAATCTCCCCCTATTTTATGATGTCAAAACTAAACTAATAAAGAATGAACTAATAGATAAATACAACTGAAGTGATATGCTGATTTCTGCTCTTCCTTAGATTTTTCTCCCGCTTAGATGTATAACCTTCTTCTTTCAAGAGTGTCTTCTATTCTTTGAATGATCAAGTAACAATGTAGCAGAACTAAACATTTCTCCCCCTTTTTGACAACATCAATAAACATTGTCTTTGTTTTTTGTTTTTCTAAGAAAACATCAAATAAACTCAAGTGAAAAGAAAACATCAAATAAAGTTAAAGGATAGGATAGGTGTATCACACTATTGTGTTGTTGTAATAGTAGATCATTTACACGGTTTTGCGTAGTCTCATCAGCGTATGGTTTTATATGCTAAATCATTTACTACATTTATTAGAAGAGAAAAGGGCAAAAGTAGAATAATGCGGGTAATACATTCTGGTACGGAATGTACCCATCGGAATAGATTTTTCAAGCTCTCATCAGTGTCTGGCATTTGACACTGAATGATAAAACTTTTAAGAAGAATTTAAAGGTAATAATGGTTTGGTGTGTGTGATAAACTACGGTACATGGTCTAAACATCAACACAGACTTTTAAACCTTTATTAGTATGTGGTTTTACACAGTGAATCATCAAGTTCTTATAAAGAATACTTGTGGAAAGAAGTAGCATGTATCAATCACGCTGAGGTGAAATCAACATGAATCATTGACAATGATAACCCATTAGCAAGAAGTGGTTTAATCCTTGCATCATAGAGTTAGTTGCAGTCTAGAATCAAAGATTTACCATTAATTTGTTTAATGGTACCATGTTATACCTCAGTAGGAGGTCAAGGACATGAGAAAAAGATTGGCTAAGAGAGGGGATAACATCCTTGCCTTATAAGAATTTTCATTTGTGACCAGGAAAATATCTCTGGGTGAAGAATAGATCTTGGTATCAAATTTAACACAATAGATGGATGGCTTGTTTAGTCTTAACAGGTAGGATCATGCCATGTTGGGTTAAAGACTTCTGAAGTGAAGTCTCATTAGGTCATTAACTACTAGAAGACACGAGACTTAAGGTATATGCGGTAGCATTTATTCCAGGGACATTGATTTGTCAAAAGTTACATACTTGGCTTATGAAATGTCACTGTCAAAACAAAAAAGGTATAATGATTTTAGCACAAGAGACCAAACCAGATGAAGCATAAGTCTCAACTTCAAAACCCATTTCTATCTGCTTGACAATTTTTAGCCTAGTTACCTTTGTCAAACTTGATCCCCCCCCCCCCCCCCCCCCGCCTACGCTTGTGATTTAATTGTTTGAGACCTTTGTAAGCACAAAGTATGATCATAAATCATGATATTTCACGTCAGTTTCATTGATATGGTGCAATGAAATTGCAAATCTTGAACCAAATATGTATTGACACATTAGGTAGACCGTCACCAAGACCCATTTGAAACTATCTAAAAACATCACATGATCAAACATCCACACTATTTCTCGTTTAACTTCAAATCAGTGCCTAAAACCAAAGAACTTTGAACACACAATAAATACATAACTGTTAGAAGTATTGGGGGGAAATAAGTTATAATGTTCATAAATAATTTGAACATCAGACACCACATTAATTCCGAAGACAGAAGGGGTAAGGTAATGTCTTAGTGAATCACGGTGATAGTGAGACACATCATTGACATGAGGAATTGGATCAGTATCCCTGAAGGGAAATTGACGATTGTGCTAGATAGTGTCAAGTTTCAGTCTTGAACTTTTAAGTTCACCGTTAATCCCTTAGTACTTCATCAACACATGATTTCACCGGTTGGTACATGTCAGCTCGTCTTAAGATTCACTATGAGAGTTAGAGTTGCACACATGTCACTTAAATCAATAGCAATATAATATCGTTAGTCTTTGTTCCCCCCCCCCCCCCCCCCCCCCCATCGCTGATGATATGTATGTGTGCATTCTCCCCCTTATATTTTTGTCAGGCAGATAGAACATATACACTTGAAACACCTTGCTTGAAAACCTACACACACTTGTTTTTGGATTTTTTAGATAAAAAGAAAAATATACATAAACATAAACAACAAATTTAAACGAGCTAAAACTAAATAAATTTAAGAACTAAAAAATTAAATCAAAAGAAAAACTTAATTACAACTTTTGACAATAGAATTTATTTATTTATTTTGTTTTATTTTATTTTGTTTTATTTATTATTATTATTATTATTATTTTAAAAAGAAATTTTGATTAAGAATAAAACGAAATGATTCCTTGAGGTTTGTAAGTGATTCTGATTTTGAATCAAAAATGTCCTTTCGTTGAAACAATAGCAACCAAAAATGTAAATTTAGTGTTTTCTCCCTATTCATCAGCCACGTGGAGAACAATTTCTTTTATATGGGCCAAATACAAGGACAACACCTTCACCATCGTCATCCGCTACCAAACCTTCGCAAACAAACAACACGGTCCTTGTACCCTTTCCATTACCTCCAGCAACACATCTTCTCCATCGAGCCACCTGTAACTTTTTCATATACCACCTCCTTCAATCAGCCCTTTTCCAGAATCTGCTATTATTTCTGCTTCTGTTTTCTGTCAAACGATTACCATATCACTTGGACTTCAATCGTCAATTAGATTCATATCCATTGGGAGTTGTTCAGCAGATGGGCTGTCATAGTGTTCAAATAATATTGTTAGCTGCATCTCTCAAGGGCACTTTGGGAATTTAATTTTTGGATGTTCTGTCTTATATGTTCATCGTTCTAATTAATGTGTATTTCTTTAGGCTGTAAGGCTATACGGTGCGGAGTCCGCTTAGTAACCGCGTTATTGACACGTCAACCACAAACACCGCCCTCAGGTCGCGGTCTCCTGCGGTCTTGGCCACACTGCGGCTGTAAACGACCGTAGTCTGTGATTGGTCCATTCCCTTTGACTCCTTTTGACCGTTGAACGGTCATTGATGGTTGTAATTTTTTTTTAACTTTACTTCATATATATATATATATATATATATATATATATATATATATTACCATTTTACACAACCTTTACACAACTTTAACCATAATCTCTACTCTTTTTCTCCATTTTTTTTTGGAAAATGTCTTCTTCCAAAAGGCCCAGCAAAGAAAAAACATCCGTCGGAAACACCACCACCTCAATACCTTCATTTGATCAACTGATTTTTTCACCTCCGTATTACCATTATGGCGGTATGTTTCCGTATTTTCCACAACGACCAGCGCAACCACTACCACAAACACCACCACTACAACAAACACTACCACAACCCGACACAGATTTTAATCCATTTGATTTTTTTATCTCAACCCCAGTTTGTTCAACAAACACAAACACAACCAGAAACAGTCGTTTCTGATTCAGAACCGGAATTCATTACAAAAACTCAGCCCACTCGAGCAGCAACTAAAAGAAAAGAGAAGACGGAGGCTAAATGTTGGGAACCTCTGGAAGTATTAGTTTTGGCACAATCTTGGATCGATATTTCAGAAGATGCGACGGTTGGAAAAGACCAAAAGCATGACCGCTTTTGGATTCACGTTTTACATAGGTTCCATAAAGGAATGAACCGTGGAGAATACCATACAAAACATCAAATGTACTCCAAATGGAGTAATATGAACAAGGAAACCATGTTGTTTAATGACTTGTATAACAACATGAAACGTCAATGGAAAAGTGGAAAAAGCGATGAAGTGATTTTAAAGAAAGCGTTGAAAGTGTATCAAAAAGAAAATCTGAAGGCTTTCAAGTTTCTTGAAGTTTGGAATTTTTTGAAAGATAACAAGAAATGGCTGAGTAGCAAAACATCAGACGAGCATATTGACAGTGGTTCAAAATGCAGCAGAACATCTGAGTCCGACCACACTACATCAGATGTTCGTGTTCAATTTGATCTGAACGAAGATGGATCTGTTCCAGTTTCACCACCTTCCCGACTAATGGGAAGAGACAAAGCAAAAAGCAAAGGCAAAGGCAAAGCATCGGATTCAGATGAGTTGAAAGAAATGAGGGCCGACATGAAGAGTATAAAAGACATATAGACAAGATTTTGCAAATTGCTTCTGAAAGAGAACTTCAGAAACAAAGGAAGAGCGACATGCGAATACTAGCGATGGACACGTCGAATATGACCGGAGACGATCTTCAAGTTATTTTGGTAATGAAGGAGGAAGTGAAAAAACATTAGGTAAATCGTGGCTAATTTCTAGTTTTTTTTCAAGTTTTTAATCGTTTGGTGTGTGTGTTTTTTATTAAGTTGTAGATTTTATGTTTCTAATTTGATTTTCTAAATTTTTAGGTTTTTTTTAAGTTAAGTAATGTATGGTATTTGTATTATTAATTAATGAAATATTGTATTTTTAAAATTTTGTTTTTTATTAAAAAAAAGTTTTATTAAATTAAAATAGTTAAAAAAACAAAAATAAAAGAAAATAAAAGTGTGACACCACTCCCTTGGTGTGGCAAGAAACCACACTTGTGTGGTAAAAAAAATGACGTGTCGCTTATGTAGCAGGGAAGGGAGTACGGTTTCAGTGACACCATTCCCTCCATCCTAATCTGACAAGCAAAGCGGTGGTTGGTGATGATGGAATCAACGAGAGGACTTCAAATCAGCTAGAGAACCCTTTGAATCAGAATGATACCATATACTTGCACAAAATGATTAAGATAACTTGATGAAAATACCCTTGAAAGTAACTATCTACCTTTGACTTTAATGCCCTTTTCTTATTAGAATCTCTTTGTATTTTACCCACGACAGAGTGAAAAGTGCCCCAGATGCATGACACTTTTTGCAGCTCTTATGTATCTTGCTTTAAGGCTCAGGAGATTTTTTAGCATTCGTTCACCATGAGTCTGTCACCATCCTTAAGATTGATCTACTTACTTAAAAAATTTATCGATCCTAGTGATGAGACGCTGTGAAAAATTCCTTGCCTTCAACGTCACCTAATATTGCTGCTTCAGAGAACAACTAGTGACTGAGACTAGGAGGACAGAAGAATTGAACCCAAGTAAGAATTTCATGATGCTGGAGAAATCAAGTGAAACAATAGAAAATAAATGTTGGAAGGTGATGTTGAAGGCTTAGAGTCTTAAATCAGGGAGAACATGGAATTCCTTTGTGCAGATCAATTACAACAAGTGCAACTTTAATTGGACCAAAATACCCCTGTGATTATGAAGAGAGAAAATCGAACTTTATGTGACTAGTCATACATAGTCTTTCCCTAAATATTTTTGACCAAGTTGTCTCATTTCATTGAATCACGTGAAGAGAGAAAGAATGTAATGCAAAAAACAACACAAGTAGATTTGAGCTTTGAGAATTCGAAGTCTCCCATTTCACCAAATTTAACAAAAAGACTTAGGAACCCATTTGAGAATGGGTTTTAGAGCATACCTCACTTTTGAACCTTTCTGATCAGTTAAAGAGACATTAGCTCCAGATTTCTGAAATCTTCTCTTCATTTCAGGAGACTTTTGATTCTAATGCTTCTTCTTAACTTTAATGCTTGGCTTTGCTTCAAGATGAGCAAATGTATTCTTGAGAACTCACACTTGTTTCATCTTCCTTGGTTCTAGAGGAGGCTTCTTTGGAACCCACACCTTCTTTGGCCTTATGTGACTCAACATCTTTTTCATTTTGTGTTTGGCCCTATAAAAAAAGTTTATTTAAACAAGGACATACATCAAGAAGCTTACCAGCATGAGATCTTGTGATGTTCTGAGTTGAAGATGGAGCCTGAGTCTTTATAGTATAAGATGAAATCTTCACAGCCTGAGATAGCTTGACAGTGACAAAACTCTTGTCAGTTTGAACAAACTCATCAGTGTGAGCTGATTTGTTAGCTTATGAAGTCTTGACAGTGCGAGACTTCGTGTCAGCATGAACATGAACTAGAGTGGCAACGTGAACTTTTTTCCAGCGAGACTCGACTTGTCAGCGTGAGAAACCTTGTCAGGGTGAACTATCTTGACAGCGTGTGATGTCGTGACAAAGTGAGTCGTTGGGGCAGTGCGCACATACTTATCATTGTGAGCGTTGTCAGTGTAAAAGTTACCTTGATGTTCATTAGGGTGAAAACAAGAGTTTCTTGATGATGAACTCTCTTTAGGTACATTTTATGTTTGAAAACTTACAAATGAAAAGCTTTTCTTCTGAACATCCTTTTCTTTTATCTTCTTTTTCATATCTGACTTCTCTTTCTCCTTTTCTATCAGTTTCTTCTTCAAGTCATCTATATCTTCTTGTTTCTTATAAATGACTTTGTCTTTCAGATCCAATTCAATAGTGAAGAACACACACACACACACACACACACACACATATATATATATATAGGTGTCTTTGGATCATATACCATATCAGGAAAACAAGATAAAGTACTTGCATTGACTTCTATTTTATATTTCAAACTGTTCTTATTTTCTTCTTCATCAAAAATATTTATATCTTTGTTGATCCTTCCACTTATAAATTCTTCTCTCATCTGAGAGACATTATAAGGACCAAACATACCTGACACAATAAGATAATGCCAAAGATAAGGAAACATACCATACTCCAGTTTCTTTGATTCTGTAGTAGTCTTCATATTTGGATGATTGTAAAGATATCTTCTTCTTCTGATTTTCGAGTTTCTGAATTATGATTAAACTTCTGAATCTTCAACAGATCCTAGAATGAATGTTCTAGCATGCTCGGATAACAACTGATGGTCCCAAATCCTTTGTAGATTCGTAGATTAAATTAAAAAGAAAGAACAAAAGAAGAACAAAAGATTATCACAAAGATTTTTTTCACTAAGAAAGAGGGTTCTCACAATGAGAACAGGTCACACAGACGTGATCAGGGTTTAACCCTAATATATGAATATATATATATATATATATGTATATATATATATATATACACACACTAATCTATTCTAGTGAATCCATTTAATATGTATTGAAACTAATTTGGTATATATGGATTGGATCAGATCAAATCTTCCCCAGCTTCAGATATCATTATTAGCACATCAAATGTTGATCAGAACATCAGCATCAACGTCAGGGAGTCATCTACTGATTAGCTTCAGCTTCATCAGATAGTGTATAACCATCAGCGAGTGTCATCAGTGTATTACCATATCAGTGTGTCATCAGTGTATGATCTTCAACGTATGGACACACTGATCAGTCTTCAGTGAATGGTGTCTTCGTGCCTTTGGTGTTGATAGTTTCTTCGAGGTCTTTTAGTCATCAGGGGATGTTCATCAGTCTTCAAACATATAAACTTCCATCAGCATATCATGAACTATATCTATAATGTATATTTTTTGCATCATCAAATCTATACAAGTATGTGACCCAACATGTTACATTTCTGTGAATCTTCTTTTACTGTCTCTTTTTGTTTGCTTTTCCAATTTTCTTTATTTTTTATTTGTTTTCTTCTTGTCTTTCTTCTTTGAATGTCTAAGGAATTTCACCATAAAGCATATGATCCTAAAAATATGAAAAAGGAGTAATAGATAAAGGCTAATATGAACACCTAATGATCATTGACAATGTATCATAATCTACTCTAAAAAGTGGGGTATGACTCAAAAAATGGGTGTTACCAAAAAAACGTAGTCCTAAAATGTTGATTGGGGGACCCGGCTCAAAGTTCATCAAACACCTCAATGTAAGGTGTGAAGAACAAAACATATTGAACTATCTACTCTAGACCCTAGTAAATGATGATTTATCTTAAAAAGGTGGTGAGAATCTAACTATGTAAGGCTCGGGCGAGACTCGGGAGTACAAAGGGGTATTCCCCCTGACCGAGATTCGATTCATCCATATCTTCAAATACCATACCAGACTAATCTTTTCTTGTACACATCGTCCTGACTAACCACTTCCATCTGCACCTAGATCCAGTTAGAACCTTGCATTTGACCCCCACATAAGTAGTCTCAAAGTTGTCTGCGAGGCTCAAAATGTGTCCTATTTGTCCAACACAAGGAATTCTATATCAAGATCCGGGACAAATCTGTGACTCAATACTTATGACTCAACACTGTGGTACATGTAGGGATGAGAAAAAAAAAGAGAACAAAAATGCATGAAATCTTAAACTTCAATGCAACTAAAAAGAATGAAAATTTAAAAAGAAAGAAGCAAAATATGCAATATTTTTGAAAATTTTATGCAGTTTTCCAGATGACCTAAATGAATTACTCTAAATGCAACTATATACAACCTAAATTCAAACAAAATAAAGAATAAAAATACCTCACCCCAAGCTTAAAGTTAAGCATTGTCTTCAATGCTTAGGATGAGCATAAATGGAAAGATCATACCAGGATCAAGGCAATTGAGGTTCGTGAGGACGGTAGGAAATAACAGCGGGGTCACGTACCGATGCGTGGGTTAGCAAGGGGGGCTTCGGTGGCCACCATGATGCAAGCAAATTTTGTTGCATCATTGTAGTGCTTCTTGTAGGCGGCTAGTTCTTTAAGAGTGACCTTTTCTTCGTCAATTTCATTAAACTCTTTCTAAAGGACATATTCTTTATCCTCGAAACGAATGGCCATCTTGATGTTGCGCATCCAATCATTATAGTTTGTGCCATCCAATGTCACCCTTGAGCAGATGTTTATCAACGAGAAGTTTTGATTGGCGGAGGAGGAGGAACTAGAAACATCATTTGGAGTAGACATCTATAAAAGAAAGGTAGTTTTAGTTAGATAAGAACAATGTTTAATATAACAACCCAAAAATGAAATATTAAGGCTAGGATCCAACTAAAAAATTCACAACTTAGAAAAAAGATGTCGTAATCTAATTGTAAATTTTATAAAGGTAGATAAATGACGATTTACCAATTCTACCATTGAAAAACGAAATTTGAAGGAAATTAAGTTAAGTGAAATTCCTAGATCTTTTGTGACACGTTGAAACTATTTAATGGCATATTTAATCTCAGATTATACTCTTCCATTTGTGACTGAGATATAGAGGATCACAACAAGATGTGAATAACCATGCAAATTAGTTTGGCACTCTCGATGTCATTTATCATCTCATATTAATGGGTCGGTTAACCACAATGCTCCATTAATCAATGATAATTTTTTAGATGCCCATTATTTACTCTTTATAGTCACTATTAGTGTATTGGTTAACCACACGTGCTCCATTAACTAGTATAAAGTATAATGTGCAATTTCATGGGTTAGCATACAAATTCACATTTTTCCTAAAGTAACTAAGATTGTGATTTAAAATAAGAGTTTAGTTACTTTTAATCACATTATACTTATTAATGAGAATTAATTGTCCTATAAAACTCGTTCGACTAACGACCCTCCACCATACAAGAGAGCGGTGGGTAAGAGTGGATACTCAATAACAGTCATTTTATAAGCCAGTTTCTTAAGCTCCCCTTATAATATGACTTCTTGAATGAGGTGTACTAGCAATTCAAATGGCTTAGTCTTATACATATAGTAATAATTAAACATTTAATTTTACATATAGTATAAGGTGTATTTTAAAACTTTTCAAAATACTAGGTTTATAATAAATTTCAAAATTTTATATAATTTTAAATTTAATATAAATCAAATAATATTTTACATTAATTATTAGGATTAATTAATATCTAAATCAATTATTTACACATTTAAAAAATCAATCATATTAATCAATAAAATAATTAATCAAGTCAAAGATTTATCTCTTAACTTTTAGGCTTGTAATTTATCATCAAATATGCAACAAAATCGGATTTGGAAGATATTTAAGGCGAATAATTACCAAACAAAACAGACAAGGCAGATAATTACGAAAAATTTGATCAGATCAGATCTCATGTCGTAAGCATCAATGCTCATGTCGAGAGATGCGATTAATCTGAAAATTTTAGTTTTGATAAATTTACCAATGTGCAATCGCATGAAATATAGTCATACGCTATGATACCACTGATAAGTTATGGAGGTTACAAAAACAATGCTCTAAGCGGAAAAAACATTTAACAATTAAATGATTAGGACACATGCAATCTAGAAGGATCTATGTCTTTCACATAAAGGCAACGTACTATGAACTATCAAACTACAAAATTTTCCTATTCAAACTTGAATTTATTAGTAAGAATACATACCTTATTGATTGTTGAAGTAAACAATCAAGAATCATTTTATTGATCTTTTAGAAGCAAGCACCACAAGCATCGTGTCTCTAGTGGTTGACACCCAACACAATCAATAAGGATATTGAGGAGAGAGGAGGGAGGAGATCAGAATTTTGGTCTAGCTCTTCTAAGGAATGAGTGCCAAAATATAAAGCCATAAGGCCTTTATATAACGCAGCAAGGAAACCCTAGATAACCCTAAAACCAATATAATAATATTATCTTGTTTTTGGTAATTATCTAGCTTCCTGATTATCCTCCAATGATAATTCTAGAACCCCTAGAACACTCCCAAAACCATCCATAGCCTAAGGAGGTTCTAGAATGTATTTTGCTCAACTATTGAACAACTACACTTTAACCCCTACACTTTTAATTAATTCTATTAATCCAAAAATCAATTCAAATTTATTTCTGATTAATTATTAATTAAACATTATTATTTCTAATTAATATATTATTTTCATAATATATTAATAAATTATTTATTTCAAATTATAGATCAGATAATAAATCAGCACCTCTTTCCAAAATATCATGTCCAATTGCTAGGTTTTAGAGCAACCCGAAAGGACCATGCTACCATCAATTCAAATTTATATCAATTATAGTTATGGGCTGAGACACATAATCCAACACTTTGGTGGTGGTGTTTACGCGTGGAAATGGCCTGCTACATAGGAATTTATGTGTACACTCCACTCTATATCGGCCGACCTAAGACGACATGGTATGTTCAAGGAACATTTTTCAATTTTTGAGTGTCACGTCAATTTTCCATCACTATTCACTCACCAAAAGACAGGAAATTAGTACCTTTCACTAACTTTTTTTTAATATTTTATACAAATACTATACTCATTTTGTAAGGAATTAAAAACCATTAATTTTAATATATCTTTTTATAATTTTTTAATGTGTGTGTGTGTATATATATATATATATATATATATATATATATATATATATATATATATATATATATATATATATATATATAATTTAATAAATATTAAATAAATGAAGAAAAAAATAAGGTTGACTAATCACACGAGTTTGAGAGAGTGAGCGATAATCTTAAGGGTGACAATTGATGACACGAAACGAAACGAAATTGGTCGCAACTGAAATTCGAATTTGTGTTTGTGTCGTGTTCATGTCAAGTATAAAAAATACGACGTCGTGTTTGTGTTCAAAATTCGATACGAAATTGACACGATTTAGCAATTGTTAGTCGTGTTTTTCGTGTTATGTATTATTAAATATTAATTAAATAAATTAATTGTTATATTATGTTATCTTTATCGTGTCGTGTTTGTTTTTTTTAATCGGTTCGTTTTCGTATTAGTTGAAAAAAAAAAAAAACGACATTATATCGTGTCGTGTTACAAAAAACATTGTTGTGTTGTGTTTGACAAAAACACAACATTTGCCACCCTTAATCCCTAGATAACCTCCCCTCATTCGGTTCTCTAGATAACCTCCCCTCATTCGGTTCTCGCACATTGATATTGTGTTCCGGGAAGGTTCCCGCTCAACCTTCCAGATGTCCGATGGAAATAAATAAAAGTAGGATGGTATAAAAGAAACTCGGGACACTAGTTTTGATGGATTCCACTTTTGTACCCGAATCCCTTACCAGTTCAAATTGTTCGCGGCTAAAGAAAGATTGAGCTTGCAGATCGAACCTGTAATGTTACCTCTGTGCAAACCTCCGCACTCCATCCTCGGCTACATCTTATCGACTCTAGACAGTAAATTCTTAACACTCAAACAACTTCAACAAATCCACAGTCTAATCCTCACAAATGGTCATCTCGCTTCAACACCCCTTATCACCACGTTCTTACATTCTTGCTACCATTCTCGTAACCCCAGTTACGCGTTACAGTTCGTATATAACTTACCGGCGTCGTTTTCAAAACCTTCCCTCTGGGGATCCATGATTAAAACGTCTTTAGAATCTAATAACCTGCGGGATTTCTTCACTTGTTATGATGTGATGATGCGGTGTCGTAATTATGATGCAAACATCCCCAGCGTTGGGATGTTTGCTTCGATTTTTCAATATGGTGCGAAAGTGGGTGATGCTCAATTGGGAAGATTGTTTCACTGTGTTGTAGTGAAATGGGGTTTTGATTCTGATCTAGTTTTGCAAACTGGGTTGCTTGATTTCTATGCAAAAATCGGAGATTTGAGGTCTGCCAAGAAGGTGTTCGAAGAAATGTCACAGAGAGATGTGGTTGCCTGTAATGTCATGATTTCAGTACTTGGGAAGCATGGACTTATTAAGGATGCACGGGTTTTGTTTGATAGTATGCTGGAAAAGGATTCCTATAGTTGGAATTCAATGGTATCTTGCTATTTCAAGATAGGTGATATCGACTCTGCACGGCTTCTCTTCGATAAAAACCCTGTAAAAAATACGATCTCTTGGAATGTGTTGATCGATGGGTATAGCAAATCTGGTTATTTGAATAATGCTGATAACTTTGAAGACTTTGTAACTCTTTACAACAAAATGCGATCTAGTGATGTGTGCCCCAGTCAAACCATACTTTCTTTGATTCTCCATTGTTGTGCCAGTTTATGTGCCTCGCAACTAGGGAAAACAGTTCATGGCGAGATATTCAAGTGGAATTTCAACCATGATATCGTTTTGCAAACAGGGTTGCTCGACTTTTACTCAAAGATCGGGGATTTAAGTTCTGCAAAGAAGGTGTTCGATGAAATGTCCCATAGAGACATTGTAGCCAATAACGCTATGATTTCAGCACTTAGTAAGCATGGATTTGTCAAAGACGCACAGAAACTGTTCAACAGTATGCACGAAAAGAATTCAGTCACATGGAACTCCATGATCACTTGCTATTCCAAGATAGGTGACATCGAATCAGCTCGCTTCACTTTTGATTCCAATCCCATCAAAGACATAGTCTCCTGGAATGCAATGATAGATGGTTACTGCAAATCCGGTCATCTTGAACATGCTGAAGAACTTTTCCACAAAACTGAAGTGAAAAACCCTGTGACATGGAACACCATGATTGCAGGATTTGTTCAGGGTAAGGAGTTCCTAAAAGCATTGCGTTTCTTTGACCACATGCAAGACAAGAGGGTGAGGCCAACTGAGGTAACCATGGTTAGTTTGTTAACCGCTTGTGCTCATCTTGGAGCATTGGATATGGGTGAATGGATCGATGGTTACATCAAGAAAAACAAACTCAAAATCGATGTTATTTTAGGAAATGCTCTTATCGACATGTATTCCAAGTGTGGAAGTATATCAGATGCTGTAGATGTCTTTCACAAACTTCAATCCAAGAACATTTACTGCTGGAATTCAATCATTGTAGGATTAGCAATGCATGGTTATGGTAATGAAGCGATTGATTATTTTCTTTCCATGAAGAAAGAAGGGGTAAAACCCGATGGGGTTACTTTTATTGGTCTTTTATGTGGTTGTAGCCACTCTGGATTAATCTCTGAAGGTAAAACGTATTTTTCAACAATGGAAACCGATTACGGAATAGAACCGGGAATTGAACATTTCGGATGTATGGTTGACCTTTTGGGTCGATCCGGTTTACTTTTGGAAGCGTTGGAACTTATTACCAAAATGCCATTGAAGCCAAACGCGGTGGTGTGGGGGAGTTTGCTTCGATCGTGTCATATTCATAAAGATACCGAACTCGGGGAACACGTGACTCAACGGTTGTTGGAATTGGACCCGTATGACAGCGGGAATTACGTATTCCTTTCCAATCTATACGCGTCATTGAGTCGATGGAAAGATGTGGACAGGTGTCGGAAGTTGATGATGGAAAACGGGGTTCAGAAGGTACCCGGTTGGAGTTCGATTGAGGTGGAGAATGTAGTGTATGAATTTGTGGCAGGAGATAGTTTGCATCCGGAATTTGAAGAGATAAATGGGGTTTTGGTTGAAATTGGGAGGAGATTGAAAGAAGGGGGTTATGAGGCGGATACGGGTGGTGTGTTGCATGATATAGATGAGGAGGAGAAAGAGATGTCGGTTGGGTATCATAGCGAGAGGATTGCAGTTGCTTTTGGGCTCTTGAGGATTCCTTTTGGGAAGGTGATACGAGTGGTGAAGAATTTGAGAACTTGTGATGATTGTCATAATGCTATGAAGATAATATCAAAGGTATATGAGAGGGAGATAGTTATGAGGGATCGGAATCGGTTTCATCATTTTAAGAATGGGGTTTGTTCATGCAAGGATTATTGGTGAGTGGTGAGTAATGTATATAGCATCTAAGCAACCTAATGTGTTGTCCTTGAATTTTGAATTTTGGACATCACGTTTCTTACTCTGGAAACAATATGGTTTATTTCCGTCATGTTAGTTGTTGGACTGATTGATGGGGTGTGAAAATAAAATACTAACTTACAAACATTCCTATTGTTTTGCTAGGAAGATTCTTATTCAAATTTAATTATTTAGCATATGAACAAGCAATACAAGAAGATATTTTTCTCAATTTTGTTTTTCTGAAACGGGTACGTTAGATATTTGATAATTGGTCAAAACTTTTTTCAAAATGTGGGAAGTCAAACATCATTGATGTATGGAGTACAAGGTAGTATATCTTAATGACTTAACGTAGGGGCCAAGTTCAAGAGGGGTTTGTAATTGAGTAATGGCTGGAACAACATTAGCATTTAGCAATTATATTGCAGGTTGAATTTTAGTGGGTCACTATAAGTTTTTATCTCAAACCCAAAAGTTCAATCCAACACCCAACCTTAAGCCCATTGTATAGAGGTAAATCAGTTATTCAGCAGCCCAAGCCTCCGAAAACTGATTAGCCAGCAACAAGCAACCCAAGGAAGGTAACCACAATTGAAATAAAATAATAATACTCAGGCCCCCATCTTTTGTTTTATCCCAAACCCTTTAAGCTCTTAAATAATTATATAATTGTTGTGATTACACAGGTACATGATAATGTATATAAACAATCTATGATTATATGTTAACTGTCCGCTTAATAGGTTTCTTTGTCACTAAATTCAAATCATCATTCATATGCTTTAGTTAGTATGCATAAATCATGTAGAATTCTAGAGGTTGTTTCTATTTATAAGTTTGAAAACGTGTACATTCATATTCTCTGTTCGTAAAGTTAGCTCAAGCTCTCACATATTTTTGTTTGTCCAGTAAATTTTTAATGGTCAGTAGTTGGTTTATCTACATGGTAATGTCTAATTTATCTACTTTTTAATGACAGAATTATAAATAATTATTAAAAAAAAAAAAAAAAAAAAAAAAAAAAAAAAAAAAAAAAAAAAAACAACAACAACAACAACAAAACAGGTACCCGGTACCCAGAACCGGTTATGGTTACCACATTTTTAGGAGCCACCGGTTCCGGTTCCAGACAATTAGGGAGGGTACCCGCCTCACCCCCTATTTATGACACCATACTTCCAAGTTCCATCCATAGTGAAAAAATGAGTGATTCATTGTATTTTGTTTAAGGCCATGTTTGCTGTTATTATAGGACAGCTTGTATAGCATTTTTCATGCATTGGATTTAGACCAAGTGTCTGAAACAAAATTTGCAATTTTTCTTCCACCAAAAGGGGTGGATCAAGGTGAACCATGGATGTTTTGGATTCAGTTATTTAGGTTGAAAAATCAACTAAGAACATAATCTGCATCCAAAACAACTTAACCCAATTAACTTTTGAGTTGATCTATCCAGGTCTCATTCAGATAAGGTTTCTTTTTCCTTTTTCAATACTCAAAACAAACCTTAACAAACTGTAAGGGGTAATAAATAAATATTGAGAAAACCACGAATATGTAAAAACCCGAATAACTTAAAGAATGTCTCAGGCAACCTAATACTCCGTACTCTTTTATCCATTATACCTTCTCCTTTTGTCTATCAGAATTCAAAATGCAGCAAAAGCAAAAGCAAAGGCAGGCAGGCAGGCATTTATTTGTCAAATTCCCATAAAACACCATTTCCATCCTCTGCAATAAGTAATGGACACATACTTTAGTATTATAAACTATAACAAGTAGTAGTTGAACTTGAACAGAATTGAAAGTGAGTACCTTTAACTTTCTTGTTAATCCAGATTTCAGTCAGCATCCCAGCTCCAATCCCACCAACAATGCAGGACCCATAAATTGCAATGTTAGCTAACATGGATCTACGAGGAAGGAAATAGTAGTCTGGAATGTGGCGCATCTTTTTTGGAATCCGTTTTTTCACAACAGGTCCAGCATCAGCCTCATTCTTATTACCTGATTCACCAATGCTTTTCCAGTCCAACGAATCCTTAGGGCCTTCAGTCCCCATAGTAGCTCAATAATAGGCTGTCAAATTTCCACTCAATCATGTTATAGTCACCACCAATTTGGAAGGGACCAATAATAAGAACTTAACAGGCTAACTGCAAGTGAGATATTTCATTCTTTAAGATTCACTGCTCAAAGTCTCATTTACAGCATACATAATCTTAAACTTGCAACTCATTGACGCAATATCGCAAACACTTGGAGTGCTCTCTATTCCTTGGTTAAGAATTTACCAAATATCCTGCGTTTTAACGCTTATTTCAAGATTGAACGAAGAGATTGAAGCAAACAATAATAAATCATTTCCAAACGGGTAACACATTGACACGAAGAATAACAATTGGATAGCATCATCTTACAAAATTCATTCCAACCTATTTGAGGTTCTAATTTTCAACAAGATTATAATACAATTAAAATTCAGCATTTACGGATTAGGATGAGATTAACAAAACCTAAAATAGTTCATGGCTAACGCATATAAGCTGCACCAGCACGAGAAAGAAGCCGATTAAAATACAATTACCACTATTTAAAAAATCAATTAAAACCCGTAAAAATTCGAACATACCAGTTGAGAATATCACCACCGTGTCAAGGAAGAGGAGTCGCCGGTGTAAAAGCCGATCGGGGAAGAAAAGCGATTGAAACGCTTGCCTGCGCAGTATGCACAGAGCCACAGACGGGTCAAATTGTTTTCCAAGCCGCGAATAATTGTTTGATGTTTTGGGGGTCGGACGGGTACGGGTCAAAAAAAAAAAGTCGTGTTCGCCTTATGCAGTAAACTACTTCCGATAGGCTAAGAGCCCTTTAGTTATTATTATTTTTATTAAATACAATATTTGTTATGATCATAATTTAATATTTTAGCAATACTAAATAGACAATTGTACGTATTTATTGGTACACTTTACACATTTTTTTATCATTTCAACGTATTTGATGATTGCCTCGTTTCTTTTTCAGTTACTATTTTTTATTCTACCGTATTACTGAGTTAAAAACAAAACGTAACACAAACCAACCCACATTTAAGTAATCCCACCCACTTGATGAATAGAAGCCAATTACGAGTGACGTTTTTATTAATTAAGATCACTGAACACTGGAAACCAGTTTCATAATCTACACATCTATATTGTGACAGACATTAAACAAACAAATACTCAACAGGATAATACTCGAGACTCATAGCCCCCTCACCTATCCTATCACTCACAAAACCGTCACAAAACACTCTCAGAAAACAAACTCCTCTTCACTGGTTCCTCCGCCACCTTCACTTGGTGGTGCTCGATCCTTCATTCCTTGCAACGCTTCTGCTGTTGCATCATCAATGTTCAACAAATACTGTAAACGCGACAGTTTTTCGGGTGCCGGATCACTCTTGAGATATATCAGAAACAGATCCGCCAACTCTTCAGTCACCTCCCATGATAATGGTGATGCTGGCACTGCCTTGTCACATGCTAACAAGTCATTCAGAGAAGAAACCTGCATTTTGTCATTGGTACCCAAACATATTTATCAATCAAACTCAGCAATCCAAATTATCAAAGATAATGAATTTTACACTTACCACCCCTGAGCTGTTCCTCTGTCGAAGCAACGAAACAGCCTGGACCAAAGAATTCGACAACCGGGTCCGTGCAAGTTCATGAACAACACCACGGGCTTTCTCAACATTAATTCCAAGATCTTCCGGAATCTTCTCGTAAACTTCCACTTCATCAAACTCTCCAGTCCCCGAAGAAAATATATCATCTACAGTCTTTTTGAAAAGATTCTGTCTTAAATTCAACGACACCATCACATCCAACTCAATCCCCGACCCTTTCAGTTCCCGTATCTCCCGTATGCTAAGCCGCCCCTGGCCCACAGCAGTTTCAAGTGCAGCCGCCATTTTCGTGCTCGTGATATTCTTAATAATCTTCTGAGCATATTCACTAGGCAATCCCACTTGTTTCTGTAACTCATTTAGCTGCGCGACACGCGCTTTGGTCAGCTGCCCATCTGCTAATATCACCTCTGCTTGCTGCCCGAACGCCTGCTCCGCTAAGCTTCTATGCACTTCCACAATCTCTTTATCGGTCAGCCCGAGAATCCCGCCCAACTGTTTCAAAAATACATATTCGGAATCGTCTTTTTTTGTAGTGATTTGGGCACCGAACGGGACCCGGGTCACTTCTCCGGTCAGACAATAGAGTAAATAAGTCTTGTAGAGGTCGGTTCGGTCACGGTCGGGCAGGTCGTCTTTGAGGGTTATTTCGGTTTGACCCGCTTTTCCCATGTTGACTTTGTTAGATTTGACTTTTCGGAGGGTCTGTAATGGCTCCCATTCTTCATCTTCTGTTTCATCTACGGGTTTAAATTCTGCCATAACTGTCTCTTCTTCTCCTTCTGTGGTGCTTTCGGGTGATTCTCCTTTGATATCTGACACAAGTTCGGTTACAACCAAATTGTTAAAAGCTATCATTTTCTTGAGTTCTCTTGCAGCCTCTGTTCGACCACCTGCTGCTCGTGATCTTTGTATGTAACTTACGAAAATTTTCCGAACCTTCATTTAAAAATAATATTTTAGAAAATTGAAAAATTAACAAGGGCAAATCCGTAAAAAACACTCACTGCTTTGCCAGCAATAGACATGGCCACATCCCTGGTTAACCGTAAACCATATGCAGCCTTTCTAACAGCCTGTTTCACATCAGCATCATACCCGTCAACCCCTGCAGCTATAGCCTCCTTAACAACCTGAAATACAGAATTTTTATTAATTTATAACAAATTGAAACATGGGTCCATAAATTGGTAAGGAAATGGTATATTAATTACCTTTTCAAATAAAGTGCCACATATTTCTTCGTGGATCTTTTCAACCGTTTGTTTAGGAATACAAAGCATAACTTGCAACCTCTCGAGTGATTTAACCTCAGCATCACTAAGCTCTCCATCCTTCACAGATTGTTGAAGATTTTGACGGTATATTTCTAAGAAAAGAGACGTAAAAATAAGAACATTACAAACCATTATACTCATGTTTTGAAATAAAAAAAACTTTTAAGCAACATACGTTCATGGATCTCAATGGCTTTTTCAGTATCAAAGTGCAATTCCTCACAAAGATTTTGAAGGAATGCTGCTTTACTCTCTGCAGCTTCCAAAGCACCCCCGGTTACAGATTCCGCAAGGCGTTTACGGTATACTTTTGAGGTAACATCTATTGCAATTGATTCCGCTTCCTTTTTACCCAAACCAAATATATTCCTCAATTGCCCCAATGCAACAAGCTATACAAGTATAGAACATAACAAAACAAGAAACATTAACATACAGCCTCATATCATCTAGACAAAAGTCAAAAGCTTGATTTGACCAATATAAACGGAATCCAAAAAGGGAAAGTAAATAATATTTGTGTACCTTGGTGTTTTCCATACGACCGGTTGATAGAGAATCAGCAATGTATGCTCTGTAGAGGAGTTTTAGATCGTCCATTTTTCTATCACCATCATACTCACCACCTATACAAAAAGTAATAATATTGGTATTAAATACTTTAATAAGAAAATGAATAAAATAAATTGTGATGAGTGAAAAGTACCTATTAAAGAAATTGGGCCCACCCCACGAGCAAAACGGTTAGCATCGGAGTGATTCTTTAATGAGACAAGTGAGTTATTGAATGCCAAAATCTTATCAAGTTCATCAACAATGAGCTTGGCATCCCTTCTGAAAAATATAATATATTTTACAAGTCATGAAAAGTGTTTTTGTATAAAATATGTTTGACCTATTTTGATAAATATAAACAAAATTATATGAAGTGGTCAAAATATGATATTGATAAAAAAAAAAAAGTATGTTCTAATAAGGCGTCAAGATCATGTACGCTGTTCTTGTCCTGGACTTGAGTACATTCACACTTGTTGTAATGTTTGCTTCAACAAGCTTTCTACTACGTTCCCTAAACATATCTTCAGCTAGCTGCAATAAATCCAAACCAATAACTAAAAAACTACAATTACTTATAGAATATTAAGTTTTTTATGCTCTTTGAAATGTGTACCTCATCTGAAAGCCGACACTGTAGTTGTGCATCTCTCAGACTAATAAGATCTTCCGCATTAACATCTGATTCATGTATCAAAAGCACATATAAAAAGTTAAAAACCAACACCAAATTGTGCTTTTCCAGTTGAAAAGAAAAATCACCCCTAGTTTTGTCCTCATTAAGTCCATTAGTATAAAAGAAACAGGTAATTACCTTGGGTAATTAATTTTAGCTTGGAAGCATACAAGCGTTGTGCATTGTCACGTATAGCAACCTCAACCTGTGATTCAGTAACTTTGAACACACGTTTCCAAGGTAAAAGAAATCCAGAAGCTTCTCCAAATACAAGTGTTGAAACATAAATCAGCTTCTGAAATGCCTGCACTGGAGACCACAACAATGATCAAGCTCTGTATCTTATTTACTCTACTAATTTCAATTTATTTTTTTTTTTTAAAAAAAAAGGAAAAGAAACCTACCCGACGCTGTTCTGCATCTGCTTCACGATCACCGGTTTCTAACCTTTGCCTGAAGATACGCCTACCAATCTATTCAACAAACACACACACACCAAAAAAAAAAAAAAAAAGTCAATGAAGAGAAACATGTGTAGATGTAAAGAATTTTTCACCTATTAAGGCATCAATAAACCATATTGTAATTGTAGCAATACCTCCATATGCATGCTAGCTGCATCAGGATCATCAATGCCCAAGGAATTTTTGAATTTTATAATAATATCAGCTTCATTGCCCTTTAGATCTTCACCTCCAGAAGGAAGTACAGAAGTAACATATCTGGGAATAAATAGAATGAGAGAATGTTAACAAGTTTTCATGAATAGGATAGCAGAAATTAACATGGAAAAAGTGCAAAAATAAAGACTTTTTTTTTATTTTTGGTTTGAATATGAACGAGATATGATTATTAGACAGTTGCTACCCACCGGCAATATATGTCACAAAGCTCTGCATTGAAAGCTTCATTCTGTTTGCTAACACCATATCTGAAAGAAACAATTATAAAGAAAATATAAACATCAACAATAAAAATATTCATTAGCAGGACTTGTTATGGAACGCAAATAACTCAGTTGAGTTCATATCAATTTTGAAGCAGCCAACTGATCGCCAAAGAGCAGCTTTTTGTTTGCCCATAAATGGCAATAAATTGCCCTTCGAAATATCTATGTTAATTGAACATTTTTGGTCATAGTGTAATCGTTTGGAATATAGTTACATAGAGAGGATAAAATCATGAGTCTAGAAGAATACAGAACTTGGTATAGGTTAAATGAAATAAACCTGCTAGCAATGCTTTCAATATCTTCTTTCTTCAGTGCACCAGGATCTGAACCAGCCACGTAATTGTGCAAACTCAAGGCAGCAATCTCCGGCACTGAAGAATTCAACGCGTATACAGCACCGGCGCCGGCAGCTCCCAAAACAACAGCCCCACCCAAACTAGCATTCCGGGTCCCACCAATACGTAACCCCAGTCCATACCCAGCAGCAACGGCGCCTGCAACTACAACGACAGAGCTAGCTAACCTAACAGCCGGCGACATAGAATCCACAAGTGATTGGAATGCCGACAGCTCCTTCTTCCCTCCAAACACATCGCTTACCGGAGTGGTGGTGGATGGTTGGTCAACTGATGATGACGATGCGGAGCAACGGACAGCAGGGGCGCGGCAGCTGTATCTATGCCGACGATGATTGAAGGTAAGAAACTTTGTTGTGATTTTTAGAGGTCTATGATTAAGAAATGGAGTGAACAAGATGGTGGGGTGAGGAGAAGATGATTGTTGTGTTAGAAGAATTGAAGGGTTCATGTTGTGGATTTCAGACTACCCTTTCCCCCCTTCGGTGAAGCTCCGGCGGGTTGAGGCGACGGGAGGAGGTGAGTGAAGATGGTGGGAAAAAGGATAGGGAAGAGATAGTGTGGAGAGGGCGGAGAAGAAGATAAAAGGGGGCAGGCAGGGTTTTGTAAATTACTCCGTATTCCAGAATTACCCCCTGAAGTTTTAATTTTAACACTGGTACACCCTTGACACTAATTCTTGTATCATTGCCTAGAAATAGATTTGTTGTTAATGTTTTGCATCCTTTTTACAAAATATAGATATTTACATTTACATAGGCTTAATAAAGCTTTACCAACAGAATAGTTAGTTTTCCGTACAATGTTTGTAAAACTATTTATTATATACTACGTATATAATTTAATTTAGAAACCCCCTTATGAAAAGTATCCGGGTTTGATCCAAATATAACCTCATTTCCTACTTTAATCCCTCCACCGCTCCACTTTACTTCCACCGCCATTCATGTTCACCTCTCCATCTGCTCTATTTCTCAATCATCACTACTTTCGTCTTATTTTCCTCCTCGGTCTACTACTCTCTCCTACTGACAATTCTTGTTGACCACAACAGATTTGCATCACCGTGTATGAACTCTAAAACCAATGTTTGTGGATTGATTATTGAAGAAGAAGAACAGTGAAGGTAAGAAATTGTCTGCCAAGAATCGGTTCCAAATAAAATCGACTATAAAACTCCCACTTCTATTCCCCGAATCGATTCCCTACATCATTCATTGTTGCACCAACGACAACGAATCTGATGTTGATTTGAGGTCACCGCTCCCTTCTTCCAATATTCTTTAGGCACGAAGTTGCACTCCACCAACTTCTTTGGTTTTTTTGTGAGCTCTTTCATATCTTTGTCTAGGTTTTCGTTATGCAACCAGGAACAACAACGGTCATGAATCCTACGTACAAACAACAATGGATGATGATGAATCAACATAGAGTATCGCCACCACTGCAACAGTTCCATCAAAAACAGCTGGTGAAACTTTGTTTCAAACTCATGAGAATTTATAACACTTGGCGATGATGGATAGGGTATTAGGACCTTTACCAGAGCATATGGTTCAAAGAGCCAAGTAAGAACATACCTTTTTGGTGAAACTTTTTCTTTCGGGATAATTATCAAAATATGATTTTGTTCTTTCCATGGGTTATTTCAGCCTGGTGGTTGTCGAGGCCAACAAAAATAAATACCCTAAATATTACACACTAAAATAGTGTATAGTAGTAACCACATAGATTTGTTCAATTTTATAACTCTATGATAATCTTGTTGTACAAAACACTTGTAGAACTAAAATAAAACAAATTTGGGGAATTTTGATATTTTGAGATGTTTAAAAGAAAACTAGAGTTATATTAAAATTTAAAAACACAATTCAACAAAAGCAAGGGTTGATGTAAAATCAATAAGAGAAAAATGGTTGACTTTGGACTTTCATTACTTGACCATTTGGTTAAATAATCATGAGAATACCAAGGTGCAATATTTGTGTTTATAACTTAACTTGAATATAGCAATTTATAAGCATAACGTGCCTCAATTCTTCTTTCGTATTAAAACAACTAGAGAAGCTCATAGCACATTTCCTAAATCAAAGTAAAAAAACTAATGAAGCATGTAATTTTGTAAAAATCAATTAGCATTATGCTTTAAGAGTCACCAAATCTAAAGAGTAATTCATTGTTTTCATTACCACTATGGAAAAAATAGTTCCTTAGTCTAAATGAAATGAAAACAAACATTTTAACTAGTTGTTGTTTGTTAAATTGAAGACCCATTACTTAGCCAAGAATTTAACTAACAAAAATAACATTCGTATATCAATGTTCATGACTAAGGATATATAAACATGAAAGAAGTTTTAATGGAAAACATAATCATATATATTAAACACAAGTTCATGGTATTCTTCAAAATAACCAAGTCATTCAAGCAATTACATCCAAGTCAACCAATATTAACTTATCCTAACATGGCTAAGCTTAAACAAAAAGGAAAGAGTTTAGAAATACCACACATTACTCCAAGAAAACAAGATGAAAAATCATAGTCTTCAAGTGTTCTTCATGTGACTTCAAAGCTCCAAAAACTCCAGAGAAAGTCGCTAAAAATATGATCTAAGAATACCCCAAAAGCTCCCACCAAACTACCCTCAAATAGCCATAAAATATGAAAATCTGAAAATGCCCATGCATGAACCACACGACCACGTGCGTTGCGGTGTAAAAACTCATGCGGCCTCGTGAAATGTGTTGATCCATAATGGTTTTTGTTGTCCCTTTTCCTTTTTAGTCTTCTTTGTCCTCTAGCTTTGACTTCTTTAACTGATCCAAAAAAGCTTAATTGAAATACCAAGTAGCCCAAGACAAGTAAATATAAGTCCAAAGACTCCATAGCCCAAATATAATCCAAAAAATCCATCAATGTCTTAGCCCATAAATTCCATCTTTTTTTCATCAAACCCATTTGAATCCATCTTCCAAATCACCAAGTCCAAAGTTTCTCCCATTTAATATTCAAAGTAAGCTCCAATAACATTAGTCTTCAATCCAACTATCTTTGATAATCCCCAATAATCCTGATCATTCGCTTGAACTCCGTTTATCTTTCAAATCTCTATCCACGCTCTATTCCATTCCTCTAAATAGGGCAAATGTCATATTAGTCCATCGAACTTTTCGTGTTTTTTTTAAAGGTCACTAAACTTTTTTTTTGCACATTAAAGGAATATACTTTCATTTGACCGTTTTAATATACCCTTATGTAACCTTTTACCGGGTTGAAAGGTAATGTACATGCCATGAGGGAAAATGTCGGTGACACTTCATTTAATGAAATGGCCATGTGTGGTATGTAAAATAAATCGTTTGCTTTATACAATCCCCTCCCCCTCATTGAAGAAACCCCTCCTCATTGAGAGAACCCTCGTCCCACAACCATAGTAACTGAAGATCGATGGCTATATTCCTCTCAATCAAAGTTCATTTCTAAGGTGTGTTCATCAACAAACCTTTTTGTTATTCTAATGGTGTTCATCATGTGTTCGACAACGTCGATATTGCTGGTATGTCATATAATGAGTTTGTGGGTTTTCTTGAACGATTCATACAAGAGAAGTGTGAAAAACTTTATTATTGTCAACCTGATTTACAAATTCCAGAAGGTTTAACCTTGATTTCGAATGAACTTGAATATCAAGAATTTATAGACATTGTTTATCAATATGGAGTGCAAGTTCCTATTTACATGGAGCATTTTGGTACTATTGTGCACGTAAGTAATGCAAATGAAAATGAAATTGAGGATAATTGTTATGTGAAGTCAACCATGTCAATCGAAAGGGAAGAAGGTATTGACCTTATTGACTTCATGAGTCCACAAGAAAGCAACATGGAATGAGTAACATATGAAGGAGCAAGTCAGGAAAATGGAAATGAGGAGGTCACGGAAGGTGATCCAAAAGATGATGAAGATGATAATGTCCCAAATGTGAAAGGAAAACCGATATTTAATGAAGATATACCTTGGAAGAAGCAATTACCAGTTATAGGTATGAGGTTCACCAACCCTCAACAATTAAAATTTATGATTTGTAATTATGTTGTAGCAAATGGGTATCAATTGTACTTTGAAAAAAACGACAATAAAAGGTTATTGGTTAAGTGTAGTATTGGTCAATGCACATTTATGTTGTAAGCATCATGGATGAGTGAGGAGCAGTCATTCCAAACCAATTCCCTTATCATTGACCATACTTGTGCAAGAAATTTTAAGTTAGGGTCAATTGTTAATTACAGATGGATTGGTAGTCATTTCACTAGGGAAATTTTTGAGAATCATAAATTCAATGTTAGGATGTTAAAAGGAGGAAGTAAATACTAAATTTGGCATAGAGGTTGGTATGGGACAATGTAAGAAAGCTAAGCAACATGCAGTGTCTCTTTGATAGTTTGTTTTGTTTACTTCTTTTTATAGTTTATTTTAGCATATTTCATTCATAATTTAGATAATTTCCATGCATAGTTTCCTTTTTGTTATTTTATGACTATTTCGGGTACTTTCAAACCTTGTGAGCATGATTACAGGTTTTCGGGTCTAACGGAGCGGGAGTGTTCGGGACGTATGGAAATTGATGGGAGTTGGTAGAAAACAATGATCTTAAGCTTGATGGGTAGTGGAGATGATGCATGGAGTGAGCTTGATGGCTATTTGAAGGCTTGGAGAGAAATAAACTTTAAATTTGCAAGATGTGGGAGTTTATTCAAGCGTGCGTAGATTATTAACCGGGCGAGTTTGGAGGATTTGGAGAGGCCCAATTGGGCTTAAAATGAAGAAAAACTTGAAGAAAATGGGCTAGGATGTGTTTGGATTCGATATGGGCTAGTGGGATATGTTTTGGAGGCCCAAAAACTCAAAGAAGCCCTTGTCAGGCACCACCCGCGCAGAAGCACGTGGGTCGCGCAAGGCCCTGCAGGGGCATTTCCGGGAATTCATGTTTTAAGCTATATGGGGAAGGTTGGTGCCTATATTTTGCATACTCTTGGACATCCGATTTTTGGAGATTCTCTCTGGAGTTTTGAAGACTTTTGAAGGCCAAGAACATCATCTTTTTACCTCTTGATTCTTGCTTAATGTTTGGTACAATCTTCTCTAACTTTGTTTCTTTGAGTTTAGTCATTCTTGGCTAAACTAATCTTGGTTGACTTTTTGTTAAATCCTTTGAACTTTTGTTGGATGTTGAAGAATCCATGAACTTGTTCTTAAATCTTTATGGAAATGTTTTGTGTTTTATCATATTATCACTACTAGTATGTTTTTATTCATGAGTTTAAATGTGTTTGTGGTGATTAGTTGGCTAATTTCTTGATTAAGTAAAGGATCCTCAAATTATCAAGTAACAAATGATTTTTGTGTTGTTTTTGCTTCACACAATCATAAAAACATTTTCTCCAACATGGTAGTGGAAGCAATTGACTCCTCTTGGATTTGGTGACTTTTTGGTTCTTAATGCTAGTTGACTTTCACTAATTACATGCTATTTGGAATTAGTTACTTTGACTAAGGAAATTGTTATGAGCTTCTCTAGCAATTTCAACAACTAAGAAAAGTCTAGGTAATCTCAAGCCCCTTGGATTGCTATAGCCAAATTAAGGATTTAAATCAAAGTATCACACCGTTGGGTTCTAATTATATGTTCATCAAAAGTCAAAGTGAGGAAACTTTAAGTCAACCATCTCTCCCTTATTGATTTTACACCAAACCCTTATTTTTGTTGAAATTGTCTATTTAAATCATAGTTAATTTTAGTTTGTTTCAAGTATTTCAACACACCAAAACCCCCCATTTTATTTTTATTGTTATTTTACAAGTATTTTTACAAAGAGATTTTTCATAGAGTTATAAATTGAACCAATCTCCGTGGATTCGACCCCTTTACCACTATACATTATTTTAGTGTGTAATATTTAGGGTTATTATTTTTGTTGGCCTCGACAACCACCAAATTTTTGGCGTTGTTGTCGGGGATTGGTTTTGATTTAATCAGTTTGTTTCTCTATGCTTACATCTCATTGTGCAGGTACTCGAATTTAAAACCCCGAAATTAAAAAAAAGTATGATTTGGAAATGAACACTCCTTGCATAGAATACCAACTTTCTGAGCTAGCTCAGTTAGTTATGATGATTGAAAGTGACCAAAGTGTGCAGTCCACACCTCTTCTTTGCAATTTTTTTGCCCAAAATGGACATCATTCTGACACGTGTCCATATTTACAAGGAGAATGGGAAGAAGTGCAAGATAAAGGAAGTTACTACCGGTCAAACCAATGGAGTTATGATTAGCCTCAACATGATCAATGGTGGGACAACAACCAAGTTTGGGAAAATAACCATTACCAAAACCCATACCAAACATGGGGAAATAACCAATACCAACCAACTCCACTGTTCCAAGAACCCTATCCTTACCCTCCTCAACAAACTGAAATGCCAAACATGTCCTTAGAGGACATTGTGAAAAGCATTGCCACTTCTACCCAAATTTTCCAGGAAACAACTCAAGATAGCCTCAAAAGCTTAGAGCAACAATTAACACAAATTGCTCAATCATTGAGTATAGTGGAAGCTCAACACAAATTACCATCTGAAGAGAGCCCATGTCATAACGCATGTTGCATTCCTTTGAAAGATGAGAAAACTTTTGATGACCCAAGAGTGTTATATGAAGAAGAGGAAGAAGAAGTAGAAGTGGAAGAAGTTGTCAAAGAGGAAGAAGAAATTAAGAATGTTGTCAATGAAACTGTAAAGGAAGTAATAGGGGTTAACGAAAGAGAGGTTGAGCCACCCACTGCCATTGAGAAACTAACTCTAGTGGTAGAACAACCACAAGATTCGGAAACGATAAATCTGTCGGACCCTTTAAAGGATACATATCCCGAGAAAGAAGACACCCAACCGGTCACCCACTCAACCACCATGTCAGAGAGGGAAGAGTTGGTCACCTTGCGGAACAAGTACAAGAGAGAATATGGTTAGATGATTGCTATTATCAAAGGTCTAAGTCCGGTATGGTTCTCTCGTAAAAAGAAAGTCAAATACAAGAAAAAAAGTCCCAATGGAGGTGTGGAAATTAAAAAATGCAGACATGGGGCAAATTTGCAAGGTTAATGGACATCGATTGAATCCATTCAATGAAGGTTTTGATTCAAATGTCCAAGATGTCATCCATTTGGATGCCCCAAAGTGTTAAAGTGAAGTTTGGAGGCGTCTCGCCAAAGACGTTAAAGAAGCGCATTTTTGGAAAGCATTGTGCTTTCGTGTTTTTAAATTCGAAGAAAGAAGTTTGAAGATGTTTTTGGGATCCTCAAGGAGTTGTTTTTGAAGAAACCAAGAGTTTCTAGGTGTTTGGGGCCTTCCAAAGCAAGAACGGGTGAAAAACGAAGAAAAATGAAGCAAGAATGAAGATCAGGATCAGGAGGTTGCGCGACCCGCGTGCTGTTGCGCGGCCAGGTGTGATGAAGCGACATTGGCCCAAGACTTAACTGCAAGGTCTGCGCGACCCGCATGCTACACTGCGCGACCCGCGCACTGTGCTGGGCAATTTGGGCTATTTTTGGCTATTATTTGACCATGTGTTGACCAAAGGTTTTAATGAGTTGACCTTTTTACTTTTCTTGACCAACATTGACCGAAATTGACCCTTGTTGACCCATAGATTAAAATGTTCAGCTTCCCTTATTCTTCATTTAATCATCTTGACCTCCCACTCCATTCCTCTCATATAACCTTCCAGCACCCACCTCGCCGGAAAATTCAAGATTGTCGGAGTTCTACCGGTCGTAATTTCACGAAACCATCACCACAGACATCTCCCGTCATTCAACCCTTCGATTTAGGTCATTTCCACCCTTTCCTTAAGCATTGAGGACAATGCTTGTTCTTAAGCTTGGGGTGGGGCATTTCCCTTATCTTTTACTTTTTCATGCATTTTTAACTAGGTTGCATAACATTTTAGTTTTAAGCTAATTTTCATTCATTTTTTTCTTATTTATATAAAATTCCAAAAATATTTTATTTTCTTCTTTTTCACCTTTTATATTTTTGCATAACATTTAGCTTAAGGCATTAACATTCATCCATTTTTGTTGTTTGTTTATTCTCACCCCCTTGGATGCCATGAAATAGGTTCACAGTTATTGTATCATTATTGGTCTAGGATCTTGTTGTTATCTCACCCATCGAACCGGGACCATTATCTGCAATTTGGGATCTCATACTTGGGATCAGATGCTGGTAGCTTAAAGGGGTAAGTGATCATGGACAGGTAGTTTTCATGAAGAATTATGTACAATACTAATGAATGTAGGATATACTATAGCAATGGATGTCTTAACCTTGCGGTCACTACTGCCGAGAGGATCACACTTGATCATGTTTGAACCGTTAGGATGAAGCACTAGTGCTTGTTCCCGAGTAGAATCCATATCCGGTCTCTTTACATCACCATATCTTTTTGCGATTTTCTTAGGATTTTAGAGAAGTCTTTTAGTCTGCATGTGGACATTTTCATTATTTTTGAAAAAAAAAATCACAAATTTGAAGAGGAGCTTACATTATATCTTTATGCTCCACACATGGTCATTTTCTTGCTTAGACCATTCAGATTGTATTACTACCATTTCGGTTCCATTTACACACTTTAGGAACCAAATTTTGAGTCAAAGGGTTGTTATTACATTACCTTCAAGTATGTCAAAAAAAAAAACAAAAACAAAAAACAAAAAAAAAACAAAAACAAAAAAGGGGGCAAGCAAATTCCCAGCTGCAGAAATCTGAGAAGGGTGACCGGTTCAATTATTGAACTAAATTTTCCAACATTTTGGTCACCCGACGTTTGATATTCATTTATTTAGGTATGTTTTATTGTATATAGATCGAGTTGTATTTCGCAAATTGGTGATGTTAGGGAGACTGTCGAGTCGGATACTACGGGAGGTTTGGGTCAACACCAAGTGAGCCGATTCCTACAACGGTGCCCGAGCGATTAAACCTAGTTAAACATGAGAGAAACCGGAAAACGTGAGATTAGAGTGTACATTTAAAGAAGAGCTCCACCCGATCCCATCCAGCTGCTTTCTCCCTACTACAAATATTTTTCATTGTATGTATGTTCCATTGAGGCTGCGACTGCTCATCCCTCCTTACTCACCTAAAGGAGTTGTCCTGGCTGTGGTTTATGGTTCCATTGTCATCGGATGAAAAATTCGTGAGGTAATAGCAAGATCAATTATGACCATGTTGACTAACGGTGATCAGGTTCTGCGGCTCTATCCATTCTTTTTATTTTCTCTAGGACAGTTCATCCCAAGTTCATTTTAGTCTTGTCTTACTTGAGGACAAGTAAGGTTTAAGCTTGGGGTGATTTGATAGTTTGTTTTGTTTACTTCTTTTTATAGTTTATTTTAGCATATTTCATTCATAATTTAGATAATTTCTATGCATATTTTCCTTTTTGTTACTTTAACAGTTTATATATATATATATATATATATATATATATATATGTGTGTGTGTGTGTGTGTGTATGTGTTTTCATGCACTAAAGGAGGGTTGGAGAAGTGGTTGTATAAGGATAATAAACTTAGATGGGTGTTTTCTAAAAGGAATGTGTACTGGTCAGTTATTATGTGTTGTTGGTAGGGATGGTAACAATCATATATACCCAATAGCTTGGGATGTAGTTTGTGTTGAAAATAAAGACAACTGGAAATGGTTCTTAGAAAACTTGCAAGAAGATCTGCATCTTGATGGTGGGTTTGGTAATACATTGATGTCAGATCAACATAAGGTATGTTTATACTTTATAATGTCATACCTAATTTCTTTCAAATGTGATATACTTCTGAATATTATGATGATGTAAATGCAGGGGATAATTGAAGCAGTTAAAGATTTACTTCCAGAGATAGAACATAGGCAATGTGCCAGGCATGTTCTTTCCAATTTGAAGAAGAAATTCCTTGGGGCTAAATATGAGAAATTAGTTTGGAAGGCTTGTAAGGCCTTAACTGAACCTCTTTTCAATTATGCAATGAAAAAGATTCAAATGATTAGCCCTGTTGCTTATTTACATCTTATGGGAAGGAATCCAAACTCATGGTCAAGAGCATTTTTTCAAAAAGGAAGGGGGTGTGATGCATTTGAGAATGGGTTGTCTTAAAGCTTTAACAATGTTATATTGGATGTTAGGAAAAAGCCAATTATTACAATGTTGGAGGATATTAGACAATATATGATGCAGATGATGTGTAGTTTAAGGCAGAAAGGAAGTGGATGGGGACAATTTGATGTATGTCCAAACATAAGGCTTGCCATAAATGAATTGAATATCCAACAAAGGTACTTTAATATTCACCATAAATGAATTGAATATCCAACCAATGTACTTTATTAGCCCTGCTAACTATGATTATTTGTAGGTACTGGCAAGTGCTTCCTAGTGGCCTGAATACATTTGAAACAAGAAACTTAGGAGAGTCTTATGGAGTTGATTTGGAAAAGAAAACATGTACTTGTAGGATTTGGCAAATGAATGAGTATGGGTGTGTACACTCAGTGGCAACCATTAGTTATGTAAATAGAGATGTAGAGGCATTTGTTGATCCTGTATATCGCGCCTGCATATATATAAACACCTACAAGTACTCAATAGGAAGCATGAATGAGAGTGTAATGTGGCCCCCAACAGACTACATACCACATTTTCCACCTTTGAAAAGGAAGATGCCAGGGAGACCCATTATTAAGAGAAAGAGGGACAATACTGAGGTCAGTGGATCACACAGAGTATCCAAGGCAGGGAAAAAGATGGTATGTGGTGTTTGTAAAAAATCAGGCCACAATAAGTCAACCTGTGATGCAGTGTCAAAGGCCCAAAAAAGTCAGGTCAAAAAAAGGAAGGCAGAAGGTGAAGGTGAAACTAGTGCATTAAAGAAAGGGAAGGGTCAAGGGCAGAGGGCAAAGGGGGAAAAAGGAAAGGGTGAAGGTGATACTGGAAGTGGAATTGGTTTCAAAATGGGAGAAGGTGAATATGGGTCAACAAGTGGTGTGACTAAGAAGAATGGTAAAGAAGTAGGTACATTGAAATTAAGGAAAAGGTTAGAGAGGATACTAAAGAAAAAGTTGGCAAAAAGGTTGTAGGCAAAAACGGTGAAGGTGATACATCAAACAAACCAATGGACTTGGATTAAAGGTGTTTTGTTTTTGGAGTATGTTAGTTACAATGTAAGGACTTTATTAAATATGTCTTGTTGTTATGGTCTTGTTTAGTTTATTAACGTGTCTTTAAAACACCAGGTTATGGCATTAATGAATGCATGGGTGTATGATCTTTGTTATTCGTTTGAAACATGAACGTTAGTTTTTTTAGTTTAAAACATAACATGAATGTTGGTTTATAATTGTACTTCCAAGGTAATTCGACATAACAAAGTACTTTCATATAACAATGTACTTCCACATAACAATGTGGTAGCATATAAAAAAAATGGGCAAATGTCATAAACAATTAACATAAGAGCAAGCCGATTAATAATGATAGAAAAAACAAAACTTGAATTAAAGGATAACAACAAATTATGGTACATTTCATTACAAAGCACAACATCATATGCAAAGAAAAACAATGGTTATAATAGGAACTACATTTCATTTCATTCATCCATTACAACTGAGGTTATTGTCTTACCAAAAGCCCCCAAAATTTTGGTTCTAAAAAACAATACATCGTCAATGGACACCACTAGTCAAAATAACCAACAACACATAACCTAATACATACATATAATACTAGCAGATGACGAAATTAGACAAAAAGAAACAACCTTCGACAACCCTAATAACCCAAAAGAGACTAATCGACATCGTGCTAGCTACGAACTAAACTACACCCACCAAAATCCCCATCCACTGCAGTTGACGCAAACACGAACCCCGATCAACGACATCACTGCAACTCCAACAACACCCATCATGCTCACTATCCCTTTCAAGTAGCGTATCTCCTCCCTAAAATCGCCAAGTTGTTGTCGCACCTCATCTCTCAATTCCTCCATCTGCACTTGGATTTCCATGGCGTGAAGTTCGGAATCAATTGGTAAGTCTAGTTCTGAATCTCTAAAACCACCATAAGAGAAGCTTTGTTCTGAGGCCATCTTCTTAACTTATAGGTGGGAAAAAAACGAAATGGGTGGTATTATGTGAAGGTTACGGATTAAGGTAACAAAGTGGTGGGGAAGGCGGATTTAGGGGAAGACGGATTTATAAGGGGGACCATTAACGATGACTTGACAATTCTTGAGGACAAAGATTACAATAGTAATATTCCATGGTGGTGCCACATGTCACGAAAATATGGGATAAACCTTTTATAATCGGTAAAAGGATGTAATTAACGGTCAAATGAAAGTATATTAATTTAATGTGCAAAAAAATAGTTTAGTGGCCATTATAAAAAAATTCGAAAAATTTGATGGGCTAATATGACATTTGCCCCCTCTAAATATCTGCAATAAAGCTCAAAAACTAGAAAATACTTGATATAGATATAAAATAACGAAATAGAAAGACTAACTAAAAATAAAATAAAATATGCTAAAATAAACTATAAAAAGAAGTAAATAAAATAAAACTCTCACGACTATGGTTCTGAAAAATACTTCAAAGGATCAAGATTAAAGTGGCAAGAAGGTGCGGTTTTTAAGGAGAATGCTAGAGCAGTGAGGAAGCTAGATTGTCTGAAGGGTTCCTTCTTTCTTTTAAAATATTTAACAAAATAAAGTAAGTATTAGAGGATGTTAATGTTGGATTAGGTGTCTAAGTCAATAACTAAATTAGTATATACTTAAACTATTAGCGAAGTACTTTTTGGCCGCCCTCAAACCTGGTAATTGGATAGGATGATTTTTAGAGAGAGATATTGATTTATTATATGGTTAATAAATAGCAATAAATGATTTATTGATATAATATAAGAATATTATATTAATTAGAAATAGTATTATTTAATTAATAATTAATAAAGAATTAATTAAAATTAATTTTGAGATTAATTATATTAATTTAAAGTGCAATAACCTAAGCTGTAATTATTCAATAGTCAAATAAAATGGTTCCAGAACCTTCCCCATGAGAGGCGGATGGTTTTGAGGAATATTTTAGGATCTTTAGAATATTCCTTGAAGAAAATGAATTTACCATTTTGCCTCTTTTACCTTTTACCAATTTATCGTTTATCATTTGTGTTGTGAGTTGTAAGTAAAGTTTTGAAGTTTTTATAGTTTTTGAACGAAAAACTAATAATTTGAGATATTTTTAATGTTTTAAAATAATTAATTAAAATTATGTTTTATTTTGTGGGATCTTGGGATCCCGATCCCCATCTTGCAAGTCCAAAAACGATCATAACTAGGATCCAAAAACCTTGAATTGAACTATTAGGTCATATGTATACATGCATTTCTATATACAGACATTCATTCATTTGTAATTAGAGTGATTTTTTTACAGTTAAATGCATGTTATTTGAATTTATTTTTTTGAGTTTTATAAATAAGTAATATGTTAAATATGATTACAAAAATTATGTTGTTATGTTAAATGCATGGTATTTTCTCAAAACAGTTTGTCCAAGTTTTATAAATAATTCAACATTTGTATATGGTTTATTTTATTATTAATTTTTTTGCAAATGAAAAAAATGAATTTACCATTTTACGTCTTTTATCCTTTACCAATTTATAGTTGATCATTTTATGATGTGAATAAAATTTTGAATTTTTTATAGTTTTTGAACAAAAAACTGATAATTTGAGATATTTTTAATGTTTTAAAATAATTAGTTAAAATTATGTTTTATTTTGTGGGATCTTAGAATCTCGATCCCGATCTTGCAAGCCTGAAAACGATCATACCTAGAATCCGAAAACCTTGTATTGAACTATTAGATCATATGTATACATGCATTTCTAGATATAGACATTCATTCCTTTGTAATTAGAGTGTTTATTTGAATTTATTTTCTGAGTTTTATAAATAAGGAATCTGTTAAATATGATTACAAAAATTATGTTGTTATGTTAAATGCATGCTATTATCTCAAAACAGTTTGTCCATGTTTTATAAATAATTCAACATTTCTCCATGTTTGTTTGTCTTCCAACTTGGCATAATAATAATCCATTAACTTTCAAATAAAAAACTTGGGTGTAAACTGTGGCAGAATTCTTATAAAATTCGAATCCAGAAAGTTCTTGGATTTGAGAAAGTTAAAAGTTTGGGTCCAATAGGGTAGAAATCTAACTTACGACATATTAAGGTCGAATTGCCAATCCATATGGATCAAATCCATCATGTTAACAAATAAAGGGACAATAAGTGTATACTGTTTAAAGTAGGCGTCATCACTGGAAACCAGTGGTCTGTTCATTCACTCGCAGACTTCTATCATCTCCAATGGCGACCTCTTCCCTCCGGTTTGCATTCTCCCCTCTTATTCATAGCCAAAACTCCTCCAGACTCTTGTTCTCAATCCCTAATTATCAAACCAAATCGATCAGAATCCTCGGTTTCTCCACCTCATCTCCTTTACCAGACACCACTCTCGAAACCCTAGCTCCTCCACCGCCGCCGAGCCATTCCGTCAATAACCTCAACCCATATAAATGGGAGCCTTACCGGAAGAAGAAGGTGGTGATGCGCGTCGGATACGTCGGCACCGATTACAGAGGTAACAACATTCAGTTCACCTTCACTCTCGATTTTGATTTTCCAGTTTCCGTTTCTTTATTAAGTTTGGACTCAATTGCTCGGTTTTTCAACGGTGGTAAGTGTATGTGTGGGTTTCTGTTAGTGGGGATTTTGTTTTTGGTACCTTACATCTGATACGGATTTTGATTGCAGGATTGCAGATGCAAAAAGATGACTCCATATCCAGTAAATATTCTTCCTAATACTTGGTTTTCTTCTATCTTGTTAATTTTACAATTCAGTACCTCATACTTTTGACTATGTCGCCACCCTATCCGCTTTTCATAATCATATGACAAGTACCCCCTTCGTCTAAAAGACCGTCAAAAGCTTAAAGCTTTTAAGAAGAGGATCTTATAAGAAATAATAGTTATTTAATAAACATAAAAGGATACGTTATTGTATTTTAGTTTTTTTAAACACTCACTTAACACAAAAATTTCTATTAATAACATATTATGCTTTTATGTTCATATCAAAATCAAAGTTATCATTTTACTTAACACAAAAATTTCTATTAATAACATATCATGCTTTTTATGTTCATATCAAAATCAAAGTTATCATTTTATTTTATTTTATTTTAACAAAGTATTATATATAAGTTATTGATAATAATTGAGATATAACATTTCCCTTAACCCTCCCTTCTTCCAATAGTTATTTTAACCACAATAGGATGTGATATAATGATGGTTGGCTTTTATTTATTTGTCTAAATGCGGCGCAACATGTACATTTAAAATAAAATAATTAAAACAAAAATAATGCGATTAGCGGCTTTATGTCTCAGACTTTTTATTAGATGCACGAAAAGGTCTAATTATCATTGGTAGCAAAAGTTTGGAGCTCTTAGATACTTGTTGATTGATTTGAGTAGATCTAATTAACATGATCTAACTTCTTACCAAACTTAGTAAGAAGCAATATCAGAGTTATATAATACCAAATCAAAAGATTTAAATTTTTGTATCAAACGGTTTAAATCTAACAGAATAAGATCCAATATTTTATTATACTTAATAAAAGAATATCAAATAACCATTTAAACTATCAATCTAACTGTTTAAGACCCAACATTTTACCAAACTCAATAAAAGAATATCAAATAACCACTTTGACACTAAATTTGAATATAAACTAGATTTGCAAATTTATAACTTATTATAATATGGAAAGTAAACTATTTATCAATCCTATATATTGATCATTTATTTTGATTAGTTATATAATTTGAAAATATAAACTTGTTATGACGTTTGATATTGATGATAGCTCCATAATTGGAATAAATAAAATTGAGTAGACTTCGGTACTAGAAAAAGATGAGTATTTAAAAGCATAATTAGAATAAATTTGGTGGTTATCATTCTTTGTCAAAAATATAAATTTAATACTATATACTACTATGGTTCTATCTTTTTGGGAAAGCGTATATTCACATGCTTTCCCAAAACCTATTCGATTCAAATAACGAGTAGTGTATGGAAATAGTGTGTGTGTGGGTGTGACAGACTGACAAACCCGATCTAGGTGTGTGAATTACGACACGGAGGATGATGATGTTGCATCCGGCAACCGAATTGCTTCCGCCACCCTCATCGCCGACGATCTCTTCAATTTCATCTTCTGATTTCGACACCGAATCAACTGGGTCGTTTTTCCATGACCGTAGCACCACCTTAGGAACTCTAATGGGCGTGACGTCGGCGTTTCCCACCATCACATTCAGAACCCCCTCCCAGCGTCGAGACCGCACGCCCACTATTACGCTCGGATCAACTCCTAACAGTAGAAGCTTCGTAGGACGACGGAGGAGGAACAATGACACGACGGCGGACTTGGTGGCGGAAAGGCGTCGGAAGAGGGTGAAAAGGAGGAACTGGTGGTGGTTGTGCAGCGGCGTGGCTACAAAGCCTTCTTCACTTGGGGAGTTTCTGGAAGTTGAACGGAGGTTTGGGGTGGAGGCACTCTTCGATGGCGATGCTCTGATGGATTTGAATTTGGATGATAATCGCAACAATGATGGCCGGATGTTATTTGCTAATGGGAGAGTCTTACCACCACCAACACATTCCTCCGATGTTGATGAACGGAGTGCCTCTTCTCTTTGTAGGTTTCCCGTTTTTCTGACCGGAATCTGCCGCGGTGGTGGTTAACGTCGGGAACTTGGAAATTGGGATAACAATTTCGTCCACTTGTATGCAAATCTGACATTGTAACCATCTAAATTGTTGAAATAAAATGACTGAACACATATAATCTTGGCTTTCTGAAAAGTAGTTGGTTGCTCTTTACTCATAAGTGCTCTTTAGCTAAGTATTATTACCATTTGTATGATATAGCTGTGGAGAAAGAGCTGGAAACAGCCATTTATAAAGCAGGTGGGATTCGTGACAGTAACTTGGGGGATTTGCAAAAGATAGCATGGGCTAGAAGTAGCCGAACTGATAAAGGAGTAAGTTTTATTTAAGTTATTCTTTTCTTTTTGTCTTCTTTTATTCATTACAATCTGTTTTTTGGTGATATTCCAGGTTCATTCTTTATCAACCATGATATCCCTTAAAATGGAAATCCCTGAATACGCCTGGACTGGTGACCCAAATGGGGTGGCACTTGCGAATCTTGTCAATACATATCTTCCCAAAAATATCAGAGTTTTCAGCATTCTACCTTCACAAAGGTCAGAAATATATGATTCTACCTTTGTAAAAACTAAAAAGTTAGGACTTAAGGGGCTTTCTGGTGACTATGTTTTCAGGAGTTTTGATGCTAGAAGGGAATGTAATATCCGGAAATATAGTTACCTTCTTCCCGTTGAAGTCATTGGGGTCACTAGTAACTTAAGCACATCAGAAATCGAACATCACTTATCAGACTTCAATACTATACTTAATTCTTTTGAGGTATACTTTCACTTTTTCAACCACTCCTATGTTTACTACACAATTTGGTATGATATTTAATGGATTCCCAACTGGGTTATTGCAGGGAGAACATCCTTTCCATAACTATACAATCCGAAAAAATTATAGAAAAAAGTATTCCTCAAAACGATCTCCTAACAGTGGGCGTATCGCCGATAGAAGGGCAAAATCGTCAATTGAGCCACCCCAAGCCATTCTTGAGAAAAACGATGAGGAGGAATCATCCGATGGAGAAGAAGCTCTTGAGACAGATGAAACGATTGATGAATCAGATGCAAATGGGGATACTTTGAAGGATGTACCTATTCCCATTCTTGCTAAATGGCTACATGAACCTGATGATAAAGATAGAATAAGCGCTTCCCATTTCAGAAGAATTTTCCAATGTTCATGTGGAAAATTGGAACAATTATTCGGAGCAAGATATGTTGAGATCTCGATTTGTGGGGAATCATTCATGCTGCATCAAGTAAGTGAATCGTTTCTCATGTAAAACAAATTTAAATAAAAAATAATTAACATTGTTAGTTATATTCAGATCCGCAAAATGGTGGGGACAGCTGTTGCAGTGAAGCGTGGGCTGCTTCGAAAAGACGTAATTACCCTTTCACTGAACAAATTCTCTCGCATTGTGGTACCCATTGCTCCATCTGAAGTATTGTTTTTAAGATCGAACAATTTTTCGATGAGAACACGTATTGGTACGAGGCCTGAGATTGTGACTTTGGTTGAATCTGAAGAAATACTCAAGGATGTTGATGATTTCTACAAATCAATCATGTTGCCTCAAGTTTCAGAATTCTTGGATCCTTCTAGACCTCCATGGAAGGAATGGGTTGAGTTGTTAGATAGAAACACTGGAATCCCTGATTCCCAGTTGGATGAAGTCAAGAATGCTTGGATTGCATGGAAAGGACAATTCCGAAGTCGAGACACGATTGCACCATTATAGTATATCCACAAACTTTGAATCTTCTTTTTGCAAAAAGAAAAAAAAATATGGTTATGATTTTCTGATTTATAGTATCAAAAATTCAAAATAGTCATATTTGCAAGCACATAAGGAATTGTAAGAAAAAATGATCATTGAGATGAGGAGGGCATTTGCGTCTTTTGTGGACAAACGAGAAACTGAGAGGGAGTCCTTGTTTTGCCTTTTTTAGATGGGACAAAATTGCAACTTTTATTTTCATTATTTGATATTTGAAGAGTAAACTTTAAAAATCGTTTATGTGGTTTGTCATTCTCTTTGTTTTTGGTCACCAAATGTATCTTTTGTAATAAATGACCCTTATAATAGGGTTTTGTGTTGGATCAAGTCCCTCGACTTAACAATATCGAATAGAATTTGGTAAGTACCTTGCCAATTTATCATTTTACTCTCATCCCTATCTTTTATTATCTTTTTTTTTTTAATTGTTGTTGGGTAGTTATTATTAACCACATCACTTCCATCACCTATCTCTGTAAAACTTGATTTACAAAATATCTCAAGGGTTTAAGTTGATAAGCTAGCTTATTTTTCGAATTTTTTTTCCTTTCTTTTCACTTCTATCAATTTTTTTCCCTTAAGCTCGACTTGGGAACTTAGGTTGGGTTTGGCGCGCCACAGCTAGCTGATAAGCTAGCTTATTTTTCGAGCTTTTTTATGTTGTCGTGTTTGGTAAACCAAAAAGTAGCTTATAAGCTAGCTTTTTGAAAAGCTACTTAGACTAGCTTTTTAGGAGCTTTTTTAAAAATTTCCAAATATACCCCTTAACTAATTATAGAAACACGTACTCTCACATGTCCTTTTATGTAATTTTCTATATTTCAGCTAGCTTTTCAGCTAATTTTACAAAATGTCATTTTTTATCAGCTAGCTTTTCAGCTATCAACTTGTTTTTTTATTTAGAAGCTAGCTTTTCAGCTATCAGCCAACTTTTTAGCTAGTATGCCAAACATAGTCTTAAACTCACATTTATGCACACGGTGATCTGATATATAAAATCTTGGCTACCAAATGTTCAAATAAACATTTTTTGAGTTTAAATATCTGTTAACAAAGAAATTCGTTACCTAAATTTAACAAAAAATAAAATAGTTAATTGATAGACAATAATATACTATTATAACACACAATTATATATGAATACCAATATTACACATATTACATATAAGTGTGCACACAATTATATATGTATATAAGATTTCCAAAAGTTTTATTTAAGTAGTATATATCGATTATGCTACCTAATTTTATGACCTTTTGTTGTTGATTTCGTAGCTCAAAATATATTAAAAAACCTTCAGGAATGATAATTGATGAAGCATGCCTGATACGTTTTTTAAAACCGTGTCGTTATATATGATTAATGAAAACTTCCTTTACAATTTCATAAAACCATTTTACGATCCAAATGTAAACCAGATGATATAGAAAAAATTTTCAACAAAAAGACTTATAAAACAACAATTGGCTACTGCTTTGTTACACAGAGATAAATGAACTCAAAAAAAAAAAAAAAAAAAAAAAAAAAAAAAAACAAAACAAAACAAAACAAAACGATCCATTTCTACAATCTTAGTCCTCCAACTTCGTTTCTTTATACACCATTTACCATTTATTCTTTTCCTGACAAAACGATCCATCCTGCATATTCAAACAAATTAAATTCGTTTCTTTTTTCCATTATAAATCCTTCTTTCAAAAATGAGATTATGATATTTCTGATTTTTTGGTCAGAAGTAGCCCCAATACATTAATTTTATACATATTACGCCCAGAAATATAAAATTTTGACTATGCCCCCCCTCCTCCCCCAAATCAAATGTTGAAGCTCCGCCCTCCCTGAACTACTTTTGTTGTCTGTTGACCTTTAGTATTTATTTATTTTGCATGTTTCTAAGTTTGAGATCTATTCGAATCTGAAAATTATGATTTATTAATTCTTTCTTATATATCCTCCTGTTCTGTTTTAATTTTGTGTGTAGAGACTAGAGGATAGCAGAGATGTCCCAAAATTTGATGTACTCGCTAGTGATCATAGTTATGGTTTTGACAGCACAAAGTTTGCTGCCAGATGGGCAGCATCAACTAGCGATGATGTGTAGTAGTGCTGGAGGCTATCCTCTTTATATTCTGAGGCACAGACATGCATGTATCACACCATCTATGGACTATGTATGATCTTGCTTGCACTTGAATTATAATTTGATATGTATGTTTTTAGTTGATATTATGGTGATTTGACACTATTTTCAGGAATACTTATGTTTTTATCTCTTGGATTGGGCAGGGTGTTTGCTATAAAACCTTGGTAAATAATCTGCATTTATCTTTAATTAGTTTTTTCATTTTGTTCCTATTTTCATTATGTCTAGAATCTGAAATGGGACTATGGGAGTAACATTTTCATATATAGTTTTTGTGACTCCACACATCTTATACTTGTTTTTTGAATTTAATGCTTGGGCTATTTTTAGTATAAATACTGTTGCAGTAGTTACTTGTTCTTTTGGTTATAAGAGTTTAAAAAATCTATTTTGGACTTGATTTAAATGAAAATTTTAAGTTAAATAATCATTTGACAATCTTGGAGTTGAAATCATAGATATGATTAAAGCATTATGAAGTATAATGTGCAAGTTTAAAGGTAGTGTTTGGCATGTAGTAGGGGTGACAATTGTTGACACAACATGACAAAAATACACGACACGAAACGAAATTGGGACGAAATTGAAATTCGAATTCGTGTTCGTGTCAAGTGTAAAAAACACGATGTCGTGTCGTGTTCGTGTTCGTGTTCAAAATTTGACACAATATTTACACGATTTAACATTTATTTGTCGTGTTCTTCGTGTTTCTCGTGTTCTATGTGATTAAATATTAATTAAATACACTAATTGTTATATTATGTGATTTTTGTCGTGTCATGTTTGTCGTTTTTTAATTGGTTCGTTTTCGTGTTAGTTAGGAAAAACACGACATCGCGTTGTGTTCGTGTTACATAAAACATTGTCGTGTCGTGTCAGACAAAAACATGACACGATGACCCGATTTGCCACCCCTAGCATGTAGTAACCAAAGGGATTCTAGCCCAAATGGTATAAGGTGTTGTCCTTTTTCTTTGAGGTCGAGAGTTCAAGTCTTGTCTGATACATAGGTGAATTCAAGACTAGTTTAAGATTAGATTAGATTTATCGTTTCAAGAAAAATAAAACATTATATGGTGGAAAGAAAAAATCATGTTTTGATTGGTATAATGAATGGAATTAAGCATTCATTGTGAATGAATGTGATTCGATGTGGATACTTATCAGATACGATTATCCTTTGTGTGAAGTGTGAACCGGATTTTTACATTGCTTAGGAAATCTTTTCTTTTGGAATTTCCAATAGGTGTAGCAAAGCTAAGATAGGGTGAAGTTCTTGGTTACATAACCTTAAACCACCTAAAAGTTCTCGGTTGGAGGATTTTAAGTGCGGGTGAGAACCTTCAAGACGCTATGCAAAGCCATGAAAACCCACCCCATAGAAGTTCTCACCCGCGCTTAAAACCCTCTAACCCAACAAGTTGCATGAATCGTTCTTGGTTTTGAGTAACTTTTCTTCAGGGGTTATTGGATTAAGCCTTAGTTCATATACTTCATAAGAGCAATTTATGGCATATATCTTCCCCTTGAAAACATGTAAATCAATGAATTCTTGATCGAAGATGAGATGATTCCATGCTACTTTGCTTTTACCCGCTATAGAAAACCATATTTGAGTGATGTAACTCTTTCCCACAACAAACACCCACCCTGACATTAACGGTAAAAAGAAAAAAAGAATGGAAATGAAGGTCCATGCCTTGTGATAGGATTCACAAGCCAAAAGTGACGGGGAATTCGACCAAATAAGATCAGGTAACCACGAGTTAATCCGACTAAAGTCTTGCCAGAAGAATGGGGAAGCCTTATTTTAATCATCTTTGTTCTATCAGATGAGTCGTCAAAGTAGCACCAATCATCCCTAAAAACATCAATCCATATCAACATCGGTGGTCTTGATTCCATAAACTTGTTCTTATTAGAGAGTGCGAGTAATCTTCATGACTTGCAAACTCTACTGAATGGAACAAAATCAACAACACCTATTTGTATAATGATTAAAAAAAGCACATCATAGGGAAGCTATGACCACAGTCCATCATGATTCTGCCCTGTCTTTGTCTTTGTCTTTGTCTTTGTCATTGTCTTTGTCTTCGTATTACTCTTACTCTTACCCATTCCCCACATTAGAAAAAAAAAGGAAAATAAAAATATTTTGTAAACTAGATGAAGGTCATCCACGCCATTGGCACGAGTTTTAATGTGCAGTAGTTTAAAGAAAATGTTTTTTATACATTGAATGAGAAGCTGGTACACTGATGGATTGAATAAATCTGCACGTTTCAAATGATATTTAATAAACTTGATGTTACAAATGATATTCAATAAACTTGCATCTTTACAAATAACATAAAAAATAATTGTTATAAAGTACATTGCTATAAACGATCATAAAATCAAACATTTTTCCAAAAACCATCTTAAAATGTCATAAAAACCAATTTATAAAGCATGCTACTATAAATGAGCATAAAATCAAACATTTTTCTAGTATCCATCTTTAAATGTGATAAAACTATTTTTTACAAAGTACATTGCTATAAATGATCATAAAATCAAACATTTATCCAGAATCCATCTTTAAATGTGATAGAAACTAATTTTTATAAAGTGCACTGCTATAAATGACCATAAAAGCAAACATTTTTTCAGAAACCATCTTAAAATGTCATAAAAATTAATTTTTATAAAGTATATTGCTATAAATGAGCATAAAATCAAACATTTTTCAGAATCCATCTTTAACTGTCATAAAAACTATTTTTTTTTATAAAGCACACTTCTATAAATGAGCATAAAATAAAACATTTTTTCGGAAACCATCTTAAAATGTCATAAAAACCAATTTTTATAAAGTACGTTGCTATAAATGAGCATAAAATCAAACATTTTTCCAGAAACCATCTTAAAATGTCATAAAAACTTATTATTATAAAGTACAATGCTATAAATGAGCATAAAATCAAACATTTTTCCAGAAACAATCTTAAAATGTCATAAAAACTAATTTATAAAGTATGCTGCTATAAATAAGCATAAAATCAAATTTTTTTCAAGAATCCATCTTTAAATGTCATAAAAACTTATTTTTATAAAGTACATTGCTTTAAAAGGCTTTGAACACCCTATTTGAGGTGGTATTCGTCCGATCAACTTAGTGTTGGGAGGTGGAATTGCTCCGGATCAACAATGTTATCCATCTTTAAATGTCATACACACACACACACACACACACACACACACATATATATATATATATATATATATATATATATATATATATACACACACACACACTAGATGTGTGCCCGCGGAAACTAGCGACGATAAATAGTTTTTTTGGCGGATAGTTTTCTTACGGGAAAATAATTATTAGATTTTGTTATTAGTTATTATGTAATAAGAAAAATTACCACATTTAATTAAAATATTTATGTTTAGAACTTATATTTATATTGTATGTTTATACATTTGATGTAAATTAATTATTATTTGTATTTAGTTTAAGAAATGTAAATTAACTTATATTGATTATTTTAATATTTTAAAATTGTTATTTTGCTCTAAATTAATTTTTTTTCAATAACATTCGTTAATTCAAGTCTTCAAAATTTTGGTAAGTATTAATAGTTTTGTTATGCATAACTGATTTGTACACAATTGTTATTTTGCTCCAACTTAATTTTTAATAACCTTCCTTAATTAAAGTCTTCAAAATTTTACAAAGTATTAATGGTTTTGTTATGCATAATTGATTTGTACACAAAGTTTTGTATCTTTTACTTTTTAAAATTCAAGATATGACTAATATGTTTTATATATAGTATAAGATATAAGATGTATATAGTGCATGTGTATGTCAGTGCATGTTTGTGTGGTTGGGAGTGTACAGTGTATGATTTATGTTTGTTTCACAAAAATTAATAAAAAAAGAGAGTATGCCAATTAAATAATAATAAATAAAAATATACAGAAAACTAATTTAGAGAATATGCATGTTATATGAACAGTGGACATAATCTCACATATAATTGCTTTATAAACTCCTTTTTTATGTGTTCATAGTGGGAAACAAAGCTTCTCATATATCAAACATTTTCTAGTATATTTGTAATGGTTTTGATATATGAAACTAACTCTAATTTGGGAGAGAGAGGATTGGAGGGGTTCTCCAACCTTCATCACAGGTAAGGCCCAACCAAGACATGTCTCGCAACACAACATATGGGTGAGGAAGATACCTCTAGTACATTGGCTTTTTTCCAAAAAATATTCTTCCCTAGCTTGCAGCTCTTTCTGTTTCTTCTTGAAATCCTTCAAAAATAACCATAAAAAACCAACATGCGTTATTGAAAAGAAGCCACAATACTTCATAAATAAACATATAAACAACGCCTATAACCAATATTAGCTTCTAATTACTTTGGCAATACCCTTATCTCTTTTTTCACATCCTTAACACTTCGTCTTCAGACTTTTATAGATCAACAATGTTGTCCTTAATGGTGCCAAACATCACAGGAACCACATCCAAAATACCACGAGTGATCTCAGATGAAACAAACTTGCAAATCCTCTTATCCATAGGCCCAACACCATATCCTGAACCTGAACCGGAACCAAAAACTCCCCCACGGGTGCTAATAACCATATTGAAAAGCAATCCATACAATGATTTGAACATACCTAAAGAATCCTCATTCTACAGGTTGCTTAGAATCCATGCGACTTTCCTTGACTCGAGTACAAATCTTAAGCTTTTAGTAGTATGGGCTCAATACTACCTTCCACACCTATCCATACTTTCCTCAAGAATGATCCTGAATCCTCTAAGTCACCTTCTCAAACCGGTCTTCCCAAAACCCACTAAATAACGCACCATTCCCACTATAGCACCTCCTAAGCTCTCTTATGATCCCCACCTCACCCTGCCATCAGCTGCCGAACAACTTCTTCTAATGTCAAGTAACTACTTCATGAATAGAATTACATGCAACAAAATTTAAATAGTCTTTAGATTAAAAAATCCAACGCTACAATAGTTAGACTCAGACGAGAGTTGCACGATATGGCTGAATCAATCATTCTAAAAATATTTAACCTTTGCAGCATGTAACTCGACATATTCACTTAATAGTTAACTAACATCAATAAGAGTCCCATAAAGCACAAAGGAAGTAGCATTCAAGCAGTAACACTCAAAATCCACAAAACATCATCATGCATCCTTTCTAATAGGCATTCTAGCATGCAACCCTGAACATGTCCTTATGCTAACTTCTAGCATGCAAATCATATAACATAACAACATATATGGGTATTCTAGGAATCACTTACTTGAGCTCAGCTGATTGAACGCATCACAACCCTTTATTTGTAAAAGTCTTTTTAGATTTTTTTTAAAAGATTACCAATTCCTCAGTTTGAGTTTTAGCACACTCGAGAGTGTGCCCGAATCCCTCTAACCAAGGCTCTGATATCAACTTGTTATCGTCCCAAAATACCATGTAAATAATTCATTTTTAATCAATCCAACATTCATTATTTTTGTTCCAAAAGATATTAAAAGTAATAGTATTCTCAAAACATCAGAGTAAAAATCACAAATAACCAATGCGGAATAAACTTTAGGGGATGCAGTGCGATCATTTCGGGCCTTTCTTTCTGGAATTGGAAGTACATGAAAAATGTTTAAACCACAAACCGTAAACACAAAACTTAGTGAGTTTCCAAACTACCGCATACCATACAACGGGCCTAACCTGACATACAAATGGGCCCAACCCAACATATACATGGGCCCAACCGAACAAATCAATAGGCCTAACCCAACATACAAATGGGCCTAGCCTAACGTGCATACCAATGGGTCCAACCCAACATATCAATGAGCCTAACCCAACATACACATGCAAGAATTACAAAGACAACTAGCATCTTACACAATATAATGAGAAGACTCGCATGACTCACTAGATCACCTAAGCCACAACTCAATGCCCTGCAACAGAGGCTACAACACTCTTATCAAAGCATAAATGGTCTAACCTTAGTCTACACACTAGATCCATAAATATTGACCTAAAGTCAACCTAGGTCAACAAGTCAACGGTAAAAGGTGAATCCTTGTAACGACCCAAAAATCACGACTAAAAATTTCTTTTAAAAACATTACTAAAACTAGATTTATAAACAACGTATCATAAGTCAAACATAACTTTCGAGTATTAAATTCAAAACATAATATCATTATCAGAGTCAAACATTCCCAGGCTAACTGACTATGGTGTGTGCTTTGCAATCTTCCCGAGCTCCTCTTTTGAAAACCGAGTACCTGAAACCAAAACTGAAAACCGTAAGCACGAAGCTTAGTGAGCTCCCCCAAACTACCACATACCATACAATAACATATAAAGCACATACTGGGCCTTGCCCACTGCATCGGACCGAAGTCCGGGCTAACTGGGGCCTTGCCCCCTGCATCGGACCGGAGTCCGGACTAACTGGGACCTTGTCCCCTGCATCGGAACGAAGTCCGGACTAACTGGGACCTTGTCCCCTGCATCGGACCGAAGTCCGGGCTAACTGGGGCCTTGCCCCCTGCATCGGACCGAAGTCCGGACTAACTGGGACCTTGTCCCCTGCATCGGACCGAAGTCCGGGCTAACTGAACAGAACATAGCATAAACATATCAACTAGCATGAACACACATATACTGCATACTACATCGAGCCGTGGCCCGGAACACATAACACATAATTCTTGTCTGAGCCACCAAGGCATCAAACATACTAAATACTGCATCAGATCAAAATCCGGAAACTGCTACTAGCTAAACGGGTCGGCATTGTGGCCTTAGACCCGTTCCTACTGGAAGGAAACTCACCTGAACTGCTGAGCTCTGCTGATAAACCTCTGGCTGCTACTCGACAATCCCCTGAACCGCTGCTCCTCTAGCTCTCCGAGCTATCAATATACATATAACACTTAGTCTGACAACCAACTAAGTCAACTCTGCTCAAAGTCAAAATCCTGGTTAAAGTCAACCTTCCAGGTCAACCCTACTCGCCGAGTCCTCCTAATGACTCGCCGAGTTCATAAGCTTAGGGTCTTTCTATTCGCGACTCGACTCGTCGAGTCATTCTATGACTCGCCGAGTTCAACTAGTTCCAAGTCCTGTCCTGTCCAACTCGCTGAGTCACCACCCGACTCATTGATTCGAGTCTCAACTCGAAGGGTTTGAGGTTTCGCGACCTGACTCGCCGAGTCCAAGGCAATCTTCAACCAACTCGTCGAGTTGTTCTTCCAAGTCGCTGAGTTGATGCCTAACTTCATCCGACTCGACGAGCTGTTCATCCCACTCGTCGCGTTCCTCCTCATCTTCAAGATACTCGCCGAGTCCACTCGAAGGACTCGCCGAGTCTATTCAGTCCTTAATCCATGCAGTGGCTTTTCGAGCCAAGCAGGGCTTCCAACTCATAGATCCATACTTCTAAGGCCTATCCCCCACATAAAGTGGCAAACTTTACGTGTAGATCAAGAGATCTAGGCTTAAAACACATTCAAACTAGGGTTTATGGCAACATACTTCTTCAACATACCAAGGGCTGATACATTAGGGGCTTCTAGACCAAAACAAACATGGATCTGAGGTAGCAACCTCAGATCTGGACCTCTAACTTGAAAAGGTTACTTATCATGCCAAAATGTCCAAAACTCACACATGAGAATAGATCTAGGTGCAAAAGGGATTCCAAGCAACAACTTATTACCTCCAATTGGTCTGAAATGTCTTCTAAATCCCGGATCTACAGTCCCTTCTTGCACCTCCAAAGCCTTTCTTCCTTTTCCAAGCTTTAGTGCACTCTCCAAGGCAAGGTCTAGCTCTAAAACGGATATGGTGGCTAGGGTTTGGTGTTCTGGGGAAGAGAGGCAGTAAAGGAACCCTAGGAATGAGAATGAGATGCTTATATAGGCTCCAAGTCCCGGATTTAGGGTTTTCCTCGTTCAGACCCAACTCGTCGAGTCTCCTTGGCCGACTCGCCGAGTCGGTCGCTTACACCTCGACCCGGATCCCGCTTGGACTCGCCGAGTCTCCCCTCAAAATTGAGGTCTTCCTTCTTTTCTTGACTTTCCAAACTTTGGGGTGTTACAATCCTCAAGGACAACAACCCAAAAATCATCTCAAAAAATCGCAACGTCATGACCTTAAATTGTCCACGTAGTGGAATCATAAAGAAAAAACAGTTGAGTCCTTACCCATTCGCCACGTCGTGACATCCTAAAGGTCACGCCGTGGGGACTAGTCTGAACAACTTAACATATTAAGTTGTTTTCCAACAATTCCAAGAGCTCCAAAGCTCATATCTGGTCCACCCCATGGTCTTGATGGATAAAGTTTCCAGCATTATCCATTAATACATCTCGATAAGTCAAGATCTCAAACCCTAAGTCCTTAAAGGCAACTCAAGGCATGCAAACACCTAATAAGCACTTAATCACTAGAGTTACTCCTCAAAAATTTCTAGAAGGGTTTCCTAAACATAATGGACCATAAAAATCGTAACTTTATGGACATGCATGTCCCTTCTATTTTAGGTAAAAAAAACATGGCAAATGTGTACTCAAAGCTTGTGCATGGGACCAAAACTCCAAGGATCCTCAGATCTGTAACATATAACACTAAGATAACCACAAGGATCCATAAAGTGACAACTTTATGGGATCCACCCTTCCAAACTTCCAAACCATGAAGATTAAGGGACAAAAGGCCTATATATAGAAGCAAGTAACAAAAAGATTAGATCTTGGGCACTTACAAAGGTCTAGAGAATGCACAAGAGAATGATGATGAGGTTTGCTGATAGCTTATTTTATTTCCTTATTTTTATTAGTTTTTTTAGATTTTTAGCTCTTTTTTATTAGTATTGCATTGTATATTCTTTAATTTCTTTATCATGGATCGTATCGGGGACTTGTTATGTTACATGAGGAATTTTGCAGGGTTTTGGAGCTTTTTGTGATTGTGGATTAGAGTGAAGACGACTTAGTGGGCTCCCGAGGCATTGTTGGGCTTGGCGGAATCAAAGAAGAAGAATTGAGTTTTTAAAGTTGATGGCTTAGATTATTTGGGCTTGTGAAGATGGATCATAAATTTCTAGTTTTGGGTTTGGAGCATCCATTTGGTAGCTAAATGATGATTGGTGGATTCAAATTACATGGACAAGGGGGGGACCAAAGGAATCTTTAGTAGTGGAAGGGTGGAGTGGTGGAATGAAGGACCAATAGCATTACAGCAACATTTGCGCGGATGGGATTTTCGTCGCGCGGGTACCCGCACAATTGCCCAGTTTGGGCATTTTGGTCATTTGGCTTGCCATTAACTCTGGGGGATCAGATCTAGAGGCACATTGACAATTTTTCACCATAGGAGACCTACAAGAGGTGATTTTGGGAGCTAGAAACCATTTCCTTTCATCTTTCCAAATCTCAGGTAGTTTCTTTATGCAATTAGATTATTGTTCTTGTTACTTTGTTGCCATGAGTGGCTAATACTCTATTTGGTTGACTTTGGCTGAAAACCAATGAATGTTTGTGGGTTTTGAAGGATTTATGTTGATTATCAATTTATTCCATGTTTATGATTCTAGTTTGCAATTCTTATGCTTATTTGATGCTTTGATCATGAGCTTAGTAATTGAATGAGCAATTGTTGATTTGTTTCTTTGATTTTGCATTGGATCATTGAATTTATCTAGAACAAAAGCTTTATGATGGTAGAAATCATCTCTAGCTTATGAATCATAACTCCTTTATGGATGTGTAAGCATTTGAAATCCTCTAGGAATTGGGGATTCCTTCATTCTTAAGGCTAATTGATTTATTGGGATCAATTGCTTCAATTGACCCTTGATCTTAATTAAGAAGGTGTGTAGTGGGCTTCCCCAACCTCCATACTACCTATGAGGAATCTTGGCATCTCATGCTTCATGATTGCTATAACCAATTTGGGATGAAGGATAAACTTTGTATTATATCCTGATGATAAACACATAAATGTTCATTGTGTTGAATTGCCATAGTTAACCAATTATTCCCAACCTTTGAGCATCTCACTATCTTGCTTAATTGCAAGTTTTTAGTTATTCAAGTGTTTTAGTTATCAAGTAATCAAACACCCCCCCTTTTAGTTCTATTGTAGTTAGTTAGTTTATTTACAATAGTTCTTTTAGATTGCATTGGTGATTGAATACAACCATTTTCCCGAGGATCGATACCCCTTTTTACCATTATATTACTTTTTATTAGCAAAAAAAGGGTGTAATTTGCTTGGTGGGCTTGACATCCCACCACTTGCTTATTGGATCAACACATTAGAACACTTTCTTCTTCTTCTTCAAGCCATCAGAGGTACCAAAATGAACCAAAACTCTCAAAGGGAGGCTAGGGTTTTGAGGTAGAGGGTTGGAGGCTGAAGAGGATGACCTAATCCTCTGGAAATGTTACTTAAATATGGGAGGAAACAATTATGGGCTTGGGCCAGAACAGCTGCCACGTCGTGGCCCACATACTACCACGTCGTGACACTCATTAAAAAAACTCGCGTTCCATTTATTCCATGCCACATCGTAGGCATCCTTGCACCATGTCATGGCACAAAGTTTTATCCCAAAACTCCATCTTTGGTCCCTGATAAATAGCAAGCTAAACCAATATGTAACATAGGTGTTACACCCGCACCCTCTCTTGGGCGCTTAACGCCCACTATAAGACGCGTCATGTCTTACCTGATTCAACAACTTAGTTTTTACTTAATCCATTAAGTCCAAGCTTTCAACTCTCATATCTGAATCCAAGTGATGTCTTAATGGATAAAGCCATTATTTCTAAAAAGTCAAAGATTGTATTTTTCTTCAAGCATGGAGTGAAGAGAGCATATTCATGTACTCAAAACTCTACATAAAGGTCAGATCTAATGCCAAACATGATTCTATGATCATGGAGTTATCCAAACTCCATACATAAAGCCATCAAAAGGGACCAAAACATCAAATAATAGACTAAAACTCCAAATACTCATAGATCTAAAGGTGAAAATTAATAAAGTTTGAATCTTTAAGACATACCAAGGTCCAAAAGATGAATGAAGGTTGATGTCTTTAGTTGTAAAGCTTTAATGCCCAAACTTTCAAGTACACCTCACTCTAAAGCCATAAAAACACAACAATATGGATGAAATGAGAGAGGGGGAGCTTAAAACTATGAAAGTGAGGCAAGGCTTCAAGGTCAATCTAAGGTTAATGGAGGATGAGAAATGAAAAACCCTAAAAACACGTTCAACCCATGGGCTTGGGCGCCTCGTGCCCTCTTAAAGGCGCCCTGATTTCTCCGAGTAAAAAGCATAGATTTTCAGATTCCAGCGAGTTAAGCTGAGTAAAGCCTATATAAATTAGGTACCGGGAATACGAATGTTACAATTCTCCCCTACTTGAATTAGATTTCGTCCTTGAAATCCGTCTTGACTAAATTGTATAGGAAAACATAACACAATCCTTTCTGACTTCTCCAACCCACTCAACAATCCGATGCATCCACAACTGTAACAATAGTCAATTTCGGGTCAGGTCAAAGTCAAACAAAGTCAACGAGTAAAATCGGTCGACTTAATTAAACCTTGTATATTAGGGTTTACGTTATGTAATTACTGCACAACTCACTATTTTAATGAGAAAGCATCATTTGGAAATTCGTGTGTTTAATTTTCCTTAGCCTTGATAGTGCTAAACAATGAACCAAAGCGATAATACACTATTTCACACTCATCGGGAGTGTGTAGGACACTAAAACATGGTTTAACGGGGTTTACATACCTTGCGTTGCGAAGCCGGATACTTAAAAAGGTCATAAATGGAACCTTTATTAAATCTCTTTCACTCTATCTCTCCATATTAGAAATCTCTCCCAAATCTCTCCAAGTATGTCAAATCTCTCCCAAATCTCTCCAAGAATATGGAATCTCTCCCAAATCTCTCTAAGAATATGGAATCTCTCCCAAATCTCTCTCAAAAGTTTCTGTAACTTTTCGTAATCATTTGGGCCATCCCGACCCTTAACCGGGTCAAAAAAACGGCTTGAAACGGGGTAAAAACGAGTAAAATAGGCTTAAGGACCCGAAACCTACTCTATAGGGCCGAACCCTCTTAGAGCCGAAAGTCCTCTTAAGGATCGAACTGCTGAGAAGCGAACCCCAGGTCCGAACCCGAAGCCTCAGGACCGAACCCGAAGCCTTCGGGCCCGAACCTCGCACAAGGAACCGAAGCCACCTCGGACCGAAGCTACCTTCGGCCTAATTCGCCTCTTACCCTCTTTCGCTTCATTTCACCTTCGGCCCATGACCAGAAGGGACCGAACCTCGGCCAGGACCTAGGGGTCTTGCAGGAAGCCCAATTTTTCACGGTTTTCGACTACGACTTCATTTTAGCTTCGTTTTTCATCGTTTTAACACGGTGTTTTCACCCGAAACTTTATTTTAACATTTAGGGACCCATATCTACTAATTTCCCACGTTTTTGGGGATAAAACCTTATCCATGAAGAGTGGGTGAAGTACAAAGGTTGAGTGTTGACTTTTCTTTGTATTATGACACAAGCAACCACCATACTCACTCCATGACTAACCCACACTCCTCCCCACCATCCCTAGTCACTTCCTTGTACCTTTCCATCAATCATCAGCCCCTCCCACGTTCTAAGAGTTGGAACAAATCAGCCTCTCTCCTCATTTTCACTCACTTGCTCTCATTTCACCAAAAATCAAACACAACTTTTCTCTCTATTTCGAGACTCCAAGGCTAATCATCAAGCTTTATTCTACTCTTGGTAAGTATAATTCATCCTCCTTGTGATTATTACACTTCATTCTACTCCAATCATCGATTGCTTACACAAACTCCATCACTTTGATGTTAGATTCTCGAAAATCTTCAAGGCATCTTCAAGTGTTCTTGAGTTGAACACTTCCCTTCTCCAACATTCATCTACTGAAATCACATAAAGTGAGTTCATACCCCTACATTTTCATGTTTTCTTAAGTTTTAGGGGGGGGGGGGGGGGGATACAAGTTAAATCATCAAGAAATCAACTAAACTTTTCCAACAGCTTTCATCAGAAAAGTTGGACTTCAATCACGGACTGTTTTGGACAACCTAAACATTTTAGTTTTCAAAACTGTACAAGGTGCAAGTAGTTCAAGTCCTTAGATTTAAAATGGCTACTTGCACATCTCCATACGATTTTTCTACAATTTATGGCGATTTTTACAAAACTGCCTATCATTTCAAACATCAATCCGGACCAGTCTGTGATTATGGACTTGTTCACACAAGTTAGAGGTCACTAAAAATCATGAGAAAAATTACAGAGAAACTAGACTCATTTTCCAAACTCTCATAATTTACGGATTCTGATTTGGACCTTTGATGATTTTTCTACAAATTTTCTAAGAACAGTGATAGAAAATGTTATCAATTTCAATTCACCTTGTAACATGTTGAGCAAGGTGTATATCTTTGTGTGATTATATGTTATTTCAATGTATGACATTTTTGTCTTAGTATATAGACATACATCAGTTAACAAATGGAGTTTGCTAGATAAAACATAGAAATAACAATTTGTTATAATCAAAGTACATCCATTTCATACAAACATTTGAATAAACTATGTTAAGTATAGTTTACGTACATTACCACTACTACCCTTGTTTTGATAAATTATAATAGGTATAGTTTATGATATATCACATAACACACTCATACAAAAAAGGTATAGTTATACAAAAAGAGATTTTCATTACATTACGCGTGAATTCGTTAATGACTTTTGTGAGACATTCGCTTCACTTTACCAATAAGTCATGTATTGTAACCAGAGTCTCCTGGAGGGAGAACGTGATAGTTGTATATAGATCTATATTAGGATTAAAAAACCCACACCTAGGCTGCTTGCAACAGCTAGACTAGCAAGTCTGAGGTGACAAATGTCATAACATTTCCGACGCCCGAAGAACGTCGTTCCAGGCCACCTAGGTCATAGCATGGTTATAATAACTCACATTAAGTATTAACAAACATAGAATTTACGGGGATTTTACCGAAATCTAACGAGTTTATGTCAATTTAAACTTGCATTGTTTTACTATAAATATGACAAATTATTTGTACATTCCGATCTTTGGGTTTTAAGACTACATTTACACATTAATGAAAATATTGGATTTTCTGGAACGGACACTACTTTTAAAAAGAAAAGGATTTCATAATTGCATACAAAAACTTATAAACTCACCAACCTTTGTGTTGACACTTTTTCAAACCACTTGTATTCTCAGGAAATCACTAAACATGTAACCAAGTGCTTTTGAGGATGGGACGTTAAGGCGTCAAACATTTCACATTTTGTCAACATATTGTAATTGATTTGGAAACATGTAATTCATACAATGATGTAACTCTTTCAATTATATATATGTTGGTTGTGTTTGCTTAAATCACTATTGCAATTGTTGTTATGATACTATACATGAAGTCCTCCACCCCCGGACGTTTCCGCCATCCTTGGTTTGGGAGTGTGACAACAACATGTGTTCACGAGTCCACTTGAAACTGAGACTATGTTGCCATCACAAATCCAACCCAAGTATTAACTCAACCCGCTACAAATACTTCTCTCTTAACTGATGAACCAAACAAAATTTTAGCTTAGCTACATAATTCCATAAATTTTCTATGAAAAAATAATTAAATTTGTTGTCATAAATTGTCTTTATATATGTAACGATCCTTAAATTCTTCCTCTTCAAATTGTAACAATATAAAGTAAGTCTTTGAAAGCTTTCTTCAGGGGCCTCTCTCAATATATTTAGAGCATACATTTTAACACTCCATGTTTTCCAGTATGAAAATATGTACACTAAGACAACCATTTAAAGTCTATTGGATTTGTTTTCCGCAAAACATGTTACATGTAATATCAACTAATATGACCTTCAAGAAGTGACTGATACCTTTTTGTTGGCTTGGCGATGATGAGGAATGAGCTGTGTGTTTGAGCAAGTGTGGCTATTTGATACTTTAACCACTTGAAGCGAATCGGTATCTTTATCTCTTGTATTCAGTAACCGCCACTTATAATTTTTGCAAAGCAAACAACTTCATACCTTTCTTTTGTAGATTTGCTCACTGTAATTTAAAAGCCCTCAGTAACACATTTGAATCATACTTTAAACTTAAGTTCTTATTTGCTTTTGAAGAGTTGATAAAGCTTCACATAAGAAGAATAATTGTGGACTACAACACCTTTACGTTTTAGTTGAGCTAATTCATGTAATGGTAAAGGTTTAGGCATCCCCAACAAGTGGTTTGTGTTTCTTCAAAATCGGAAAAATAATAAAGATACTTTTCCTCTTGGGATTTTTGGGGGCTTAGTTTTCTCTTCTTCAGATTCAATCTCACCCTTAGAAAACTCAATAAAATTATATAAATGTTTAACTGGCTCTCCATGTGGAATTATATTGCCATCACCAAGCAACGACGTTATTTTTGCCTGATCATTTTTAGATTCATCAACATCAAATTACGGAGTAACATCAGCTGCAACTTTACCTTTATATCTAAAATCATCCCTTTTATTAATGTGTAACCTGGATTTGGAAGCAACCAAACGTAATTAACCCACTCAGGGCCGTTCCAAACATATTTTGGGCCCAGGGCGAGGGAAAAAATGGGCCCTTAAAAAACACAAATGTCATCATGTTTTTTATAATAAATCAATAATTAAAAGAAAAATAATTGTATTATCTTCTAAATATAATAATTTCCATAAAAAATTTGGGCCCCTTTATAAGATGGGCTCTGGACGGTCGCCCCTATCGCCCACCCTCTGAGACGGGTATGAACCCACTGAAGTTGAGATCACTACTTATATCTACATCAAATCATGTATAGTCTGAAACAATATACTACATAGATCCCTCGATATGTTTATATTGACTCCACTAAAAACCTACACTCCAAAAAAATCCTTATATAAACTCATTTTTTTAGTATCCGAAAACTACCAAATTAGGGTTTCAACAATGGAGGAATAAAGACAAAGATACGTGCTTGTGGAAGAATAAAGAATACACAAATAGCCTAATTTTACCAATCTGGAACACCATTTCGGGACGATGGTACATTTTGAAATACAGTATGAAATACAAATTTTTAGTCCGGAACATATGTCTGTCAAACTTCAGACGTAACTACGAACCATTACTATCTCTAGAATAAACATAGTTGCTGGGAATACCATATTCCACAATATATTGTCATTTTACAAATTTTATAAAAATTTGATTATTGTCAAATAACTAAATTTCTCTTGAATTAAATGTCCTTAAACTAAAATTTACCCTCGTTCCTCCTCAAAACCCTCCCGTGTGTGTTTCGAAGCTGCACGGAGACTCATCAATGGTTGACGAGGCGGGGAGTTCATCGACGGCTTCATTGAAAGATGACAAGCCTGTGATTGTTAGGGTTAAACGGAAAAGCTATCAGTCGCCACTCGAAGCTTTTTGTGAGTTCAGTTCAAGTTTCGCATTGTGTGGATATGTTTATAGAGTCGACTTACATAACGACCTAAGTTCTAAGGGCCGATTTTTATAATTACACTTATTTTCTGGTTTATTAGGGCTTGAAGTCAATGAAAGACCAGTGAAACGACCATTGTTGGATTTTGAGAAACTATCTATCAACAATGCAACGTCCCAAGGTATGTGTTTGTCTGTATCTTCTTCATATGAACAGTCTTGTTGCGTTGATCGTATAATCAATACTTGAACTGATAAGATCTTAAAGCTGTTTTGCTTTAGTTTTGATATTATTTTGTGAAAATTTTCTTGGTGGACAATGATGAGATTAATAAACTTGGGACTCTAATTAATTATGAAGTGTTTGGATGAGTTATGAACAAAGTTTAGTTACAATGATGATTCTAAGCAATATTTACCGTTTTGTTATACTGCAGTTGAGGAAGTGAAGCCCAAAAAGTTTTTTGTTCAACATGTGGATACTGTGAGCAGCTCTGATGTTACTGTTGATGTTCTTCAGTCATTTGTGACTAGTAAGGTGATCTTTAAATACTTATCATCTTCTTCATGTCCTTGTTTCTCATCCATTATATAAATCTTTTTGTTGGTTGTTCTTATTGTATTAGCCTACTTCTGCTGATGCACTTGTTTCTAAAGCAAAAGTTGAGGACCAAAGGCGTAGTAATAAGACTGAAAATGTAAGATCTATATCTATTATAGCCAATTCGTATTTGGTTGCTTAGGTTAGATGCTAAAGTGTTGGTTGTCGTGTTCTTTCTCTTGCAGAAACAGAAGCAGTTGCTGGTAAAAGCTAAAGAAACACAAGAGGTATATTTTGAATTATATTTTACTAATACATATTTTTTATATTTTGTAAGTTGTATATTAAATGCTGAATCCCTCTTAATCTTTGTGCACCAGATTTTGGCAAAGAATGCACGCTTTGAGCAAATATGGAAGAGTCGAAAGGGGAAAGACACTGCTGCTTCTGATGATGCATTGCGTGACATGTGTCATCTTTATGATGTTGTACGTGTGGATGCTGGGGAGACTAGTGGGGTCCACGAGGAAGAGTGAGTTTTTTTTAGTGTTGTCTGGATAAACGGTGTTTAAAAGATATTTGATAAAATTATGATAGGAAATGGAAGGAAAATATAAATTTGATCAAATTAAGACAAAAATATTATCCCCTTGTCATTATGCAGAGATGAGGAGGATGAAAGGCTATTGCACAGTTTCTTGCCTCTGCTACGGGAATTCATTCCAAGTGCTGCAGAAGATATTGAATCTGAAATCGACTATCAAATGATAAAAAAAGGTGTTGCCTTTTGTTTTTGATCTTATATTGATCATTATAGAAAACTCAATATTCTTTTTCTTTTTTGTTAATAATTCTGTGTTATTGAAATCAATGATAATTAAACAGCATCCAGGGATGAGTATGTATATGATTTGTATGCTGTGAAGGATGGAAACATGAGCATGATGGATGAAAACACATCATCTCCATTTCCATTGTAAGGATTCAACGCTTTCTTTTTGTGTGATTTCCATGAATTACCTTTTTGCCCTTGCCTCATATAAAACCCATTCCTGGATTTCCGTGTAGCGTCCAAGTCAATGAAGATGATGATTTCTACGATGGCCCGGATAATTCAGACTATGAAACCGATGATTCAAACGGTACATTTCATTACACACACATATGTAGTTTCAGACCCTTTTAAGCTTTGTACTGCTTTTGACATGCATTGGACTGAGACTGTAATTGGTGTACCCGGGACAGGGGCTTGGTCTCAATCTCTTGTTTGTGCAAAAGACATTAATGCCCTTTAGTCCCGTGTAGCAAATGCAGAGATGTGTGTTTATGTTGTTTTTGTTTGTTTTGGGAGTTCAGCTGAAGACAATCCCATGAATGATTATCCTGATGAAGAGGAAGAAGAAGCGAGTGAAAGTGGTGATGAAAATTCAGAGGATGAAGATGAAGAAGAAGAAGAAGAAAAAGAATCTTCAAAATCGGGAAGCATAGTAGGCGAAGGGTTGTCTGAAGATGAGAATGAGATGCTGACAAATTTTGATGAAGATGAAGATAAAGATGATGATGAGATGTATTGGTAATGAGTTTAGGGTTATGTGTTATTTTTGTATATGAAACATGTTGATCTTGCATAGTTTATGTAGACAATAGATAGTTGGATATTTGGTACTTTTGTTGTTGATTTTTGGTGGTTCCTCCCATACTTTTCCTTTGCGTGGATATAATATAGATATATGTGGAGGCTGGTAAACAGCGTTAGATCGTTTTTTCCCTTAAAAGGAAGTCAACACTTTTAGCTTTGGTTTGCAAACATTTGAGTTATGGTTTTTTTTTTCTCAGACACAAGTTTGAACATCATAAACAATTTTTAACCAGGGGTTTTACTGATCACATAAACAAGTCTCAAGTGACCAGATTTGGTTTAATTTTTGATATGTTTCCACTTTAAGCTGAGATTGATCATGAGGTTTGTATGTCAAATTTATGGGAAGTAGTCTCTAGTATATGATGAATCAATGTTTGTCAACTTAGCTAATGGAAGAAGTCCCTGTAAAGTTTATTAGGCTTGCTAATGGAGATTAAATGTTATTCTGCGAAAAATATGATACAGGGTCATCTCGTCACCAGCCTAAACCTAAAGTCAAATCCCATTTTTAACTCCAAGCCAACACCATTAGTTACACTTACACCAAAATGGTGTAAAAGAATGACATAGCATCAAATTTGATGTTGTACAACTTAGTTGCACCATAATGGTCTCAACCAGTCAAACTTACAGACTCAGTCACTTGATCCAATTTCGCCGTCTGACTTTAACATGTTACAAGTTTAATTTTGCTTGCTTAAACATTTTGCCAGTCGGTTTGAGAATTGATGAAAACTGGGAAGACAATATTATTATGATCAATAAAACAAGTTCAAATATAGAATCACTTCCTATGCTCTTTTAAATAAAACAACTGGTATTTTGAGCCAAAAACAACCACAAATGCTATGTTAAATTCAAAAGAGAACTAAATGGTCCATGTCTCATGTTTTTTTCTTCCATACACATTACACACCAACAGAAACATTCCAGGTTCAATTCTCTAACCTAAAGTTGATGTCCAAACCAAGGTTTCTAGGATGCTCCACAAATCCAAGAAGGCTTGCATTATTTTCTTCATTTTCTAGTTGAATATGTTCCAATTGCACAAAAGATCAAACTCAATGCAATTCCACTCTTTTTATGACTTTCTTGCAATCAGGCTTATAAAATTTAGGAGCATGTGTGTGTGTGTGTATGTCTTCATCGCATGAAGGGAAGCAACCATCTCATTTCTGAACCATTTCCATTTGCAAGGAAATATAATTTCTTCCATCCTTCCTCTGAGAATGCTTCACGACGTATCAGCCTTTGCCTGAGGTTTTACATAATTCATTCATGTCAGTTGCATGTTTTGATAGAAAAAAGATAAAATATTTCAAAAAAAAACAAGAAGGCAAGTATACCTGAGGTAATAGTGAGACACAACAGAAGCTTCATCGAGAGTGTAACGAGGAAACATAACACGTGCATTCGTAGGAACATCTGGTAAATCTTTCCTTAGCTTCCCAACTGCTGTTGAATGAGAGAAAACACCTATCATCATGTTGTCATGCATCATGGAACGAAATGCATTCACCTAGGGACAAACATTACAACCTTCAACACAAACTAAAAAAAGAATATTACAATGATTCTAGAAGAAATTAGAATAACCAACTAACCGTTGCAACTTCTTTAGCATGAATTGGACGAGATGAGCGAACAGTCATTGGCTCCTCAAATTCAGTGAATGTGAACCAACTGTTATACTGCTCACAAGGTTGTTGTGGTAAGAAATAACACACAGAATATGAAACTTGCAAAGAGAAAAGAGGAAAAGTCAACTCACTTGGTCAATTGCAAAAAGAACAGGTATATCTTTTACAAGTGACAACTCTTCCCTCAAACGAACCACAACCCCAACAGAAGCATGTGTGGTAGTGATTCCCGTTTGAACCAAATCATATAAAGATGAACCTTCAGGCATTGCCATTGAATCAGCATCCTTCATCCTCCCAACACCAGCACCTTCACCAAGTGGAATGGGATCAAATATCTTACAAGGTAGCTTCATTAAAGATGATTCATTGTACTTCAAGAAATCCTGCAAACAAGAAATGGTGTACTTCATTAGAGACATTCGATTGCATGTTGATAGAAATTTGAATTCTTGCCTGCAAAATGTTGGCTGCTTGTACAGGTGTATCCCACAAACCAGTTTGAGGGTTTTTATAGAAAAGTCCTCCATGAGTCCAACTTCGACCTTCTGGAACATACAATACCAACCAACCTTCATCACGTGCCCAGTGAACAAGCATTGCAAGAGCAATACTCTTTCCACAGCTTACAGGCCCATCCAATACTATTTGCTTCTGAACACTTAAACCTGAGAGTGAAGATGAGAAACAGAAAATATAACTACTACAATCAGCTTCTGAAGAAATACAAGAAACAGCAAATGTGTCATAGAAGCAATAAGATAAAAGCTGTTACTAGATTGCAATGTTGGGTCAACAATACGCCTGTAATTATCCCGGAGATCCAAGAAGCTGTGTCGCACTAGCAATGCATCTCTCATTGACTCATCAAACTCTTTCTCCATTCCAACTGGTAATTTCTCCGGCAGCACCTCCTCCAGTTTCTTCCTACTGTAAGCCAAAAAAAAAAGCGAAGTTCCGGTATGAATAATTATGGAATGCACCCACATCAAATTCAATTCCTAGCATTTGGGCAATTCAATCTCAATGTATGACGTACAGATTCTCGAAATGTATGAATAGAAGCGTACTACTCGATGGATAAAATTTTAGATTTGCAAATGTACTGGAGAAATAGAAGGTATAGATAATACCTAAACTTCATGTAAGTACAGGCGTCCTTTCTACTGAGTTCAGATAAAGAAGCAGCGGAAGTAAACAACGGCCGTCCGTTAGGGCCGATGTCAAGTGACTTATCGCGCTCATCTTCATCGAGGAGGCGCCTCCGGTTTCTTTCGTCCGAGATGAGATCATGAGCTGCATCATCGACGGAGGAACCAACAGCCTCTTCCTGTTTCGACTTTGTTTTCACATCGGCTTTGGATTTAGGCTGAGCTTTCTTATTGCCCGCCTTTGCACCCGACGATTTGGCTTTCTTTACCGCGAAGGTTCTGGAAGATGTCAACTGAGAAGATTTCGAATTCGATGCTGTAATGGAGGTAGGGATGAGAGTTGATTTCGCCTGTGCAGAGGCGACTGCTCGGAGAAGCGAACGCAACATTTCTGTTTCGACGGCGGCGGAGTCCGATGGATGTTTGCAAATACGCAAAGGGTGAAGACCAAGGGCAAAGATGTAATTTCGAAACTTGTGTCTATGACTGGGCCGGTTTGCTTTCAAAAAAGGCTGGGCATTTGTTGTACTGGAGTTTTTGTTGGTCATTGAAAAACCGTGTTTTTTAGTATTAACTGAAACTAATATTATTGTTTAAAAAAACACTTTTTTTGATTCAACCCTGCCCGAAAAAATAATAATAAAATAATTAAAAAAAAAAAAAAAAAAAAAAAAAAAAAAAAAAAAACTCAGTCTAAGGCTCCACTCCCATCGCCGGCCACATGCGGCCTCCTCCGCCCATAGCCGGCCACCCAAGGCCTCCTCTACATGCCTTTCTTCTAATTTCCTTTTGATTATTAATTGCCTTCTTACGATGTACAATATGAAATTCGGGACAAAAACATGATATATATTTGTCGATTAGAGGTATTAACGAATTTTGACAAAATAATTATCAAATATTAATTTAGTCTTTAACCGGTAGTCAAGTCCATTTTAAATTGTATAAGGAATGGACTGGATGATAAGTTTAGGTTTTTATCAGTCGAGTCTTTTTGAGGGCCTGTTTGTGAAACAATTTTGCCCATCTTTTATACCATACGATTTGAATTTGAAACCTTGGCTTAACTTGTACAATACAAATTAAACTGAATTCATAACATATAACAGGGGAAATCTCTAGATAAATCCTAAAATTTTAGTCCAATTTATGAAAAAAATCCTAAATTAAATTTTGTTTATAGAAAAGCACAGAATATCAGCTAAAACTTCGAAAAAACCTTTTTCGGCCGGCTTCGCAAATTTATTTAGTATTCTGTTCTTTTTCGTTACTTTGCTCAAAATTTTAGGATTTTTCCGGAAATTACCTGATAACCAAAACATTGAAACTTTTCTGAAAATTATCATGGAATTAATGGATATTATTGTTAATAAATCATTTATAAACATAACAAATATTTTTATTTATAAAATAAAAAATACACTTGTTGCTAATTTCTAGAAATAAATTGGTGGTCTAAGTACTCCTCTGTTGCTTATTAACCGCATTGAACTCTCTACATTCCTCATATACATCATTGTGTGTATGATGGTGAGATGTACACGCTGAGTGTTCCTCTAATGTTGGTTGCTTGTGGACAGTAGAAGTATAGTATTGTTTGGAAGAACCATAGTGACACGTTTTAGATTGGGATGATTCTCGATCATAATTGACGGTCATATGTGAATATGGAAATATTTCCATAAATGGAGTTAATTATTAAAATCTACATGTGAGTTAGAAACTTTAATACAAGAAAGTGTTCAAGGAGTGTATCTTGAACTTAAAACTTCATTACTTTGGAATTGTTTTTTAGTAACAAAGCCCCAATGAAACATTATGTAATATTGCTGGTCAAGTCACTGTGACTTTGAAGCCTTAACATTACAGAAGATCATTGCATGTATGGTTGAACTCTATCACATTCTAGTAGTGAATTTTTTTTTGGAATGTGCATCATTGGAATACTGTCCAGTTGACCTGTTCACAAAGGAAAGACCATATAGAGACATAGTATGCATGTTTATAGCATGACATAACTGATGTTTAATTCAAGTGTTTAGTTGATTACTGGAAACATTATACAATGAATAAAGTCCAACTAATATGGTGATTAAATAATAATGGTTTTATTTATATTAAATAGTTTTGAGACCATAGTTAATTAGGTTATTATTGTGTTTCACTTTGCATGTTTTACTTCCTAAATAATTTGATTATTCGAAATTCCTCAGTCACTCGTACTTTTGGAAGTAAGTAGCGAATTAAGACTGTCATGAACTGGATTGTAGATTGTCTATGGGGATTAGAAATTGCAATGGTTGCTACAATGTTCATGAATACTTAGAAAATGGGGATTTTGAGTATTGGATAAACCCGCACTCAGAGAATTACTTCATGAATTTTATAACGAGTAATTTTGAGACGATAATATCTTATATTCTTGAAACTGAGATATATGAGTTGTTGTTTACAAGTCAGTTGTGCATTAATAATGTGTAAACGCATCAGTAACTTGATGTTATAAAACATATTGTTGTGCATGATTTGATGCGTAAATAATGCAAGCATATAAGTCAAAGTTTATTTGTTTCTTTTGCCCAAACGGTAAAAGCAATATCTTTGGTCCCCTTGATGATTTGATGATGACATCTAAAGTGCTTGGTCAAGCCTCGACTGAATTGATGTGTTCAATTGGTAGTTTAATTTCGGTCATCATAAATCATAAATCGGGAAACAAAACTCTAACAATGAGATTTATCATAATCCATGTCTCATGTCTATACGATATCTTGTAGAACAGGGAATATTTGATCACTTATCTTAGGACACGTAATTGACTGGGTCAGAGTTCGACAACAGCTTTTAAGAGCTACAATTTGCTAATCAGTTTTAGAAGTTATACTGAAAACTATAGTTATTAGACTTATCCAAGTGGGAGACTGTTGAATTATGTGTCTAAACCCATAACTAGAATTGTATATACTTAAATTGATAGTAACACAGTCCTTTTTGATTGCCATTAAGACTAGCAACTAGACAAGATGATATTTAGAGAGAGCGAGTCTTGGATTATTATTTGATTAATCAATTGAAATAAATAATTCGTTAATATATCATGAAAATAATATATTAATTAGAAATAGTAATATTTAATCAAAAATTAATTGGATTAATTTTAGGATTAAAAGAATTAATTAAAGGTGTAAGGATTGAAATGTAATTGTTCAATAGTTAAGCAAGAGGCATTCTAGAATCCTTGATATGTGTTGGATGGTTTCTTTAAGCCTAAGGGCTTCTAGAATTTTCATATGTGGATAAACAGGAAAATGGATAATCACCTGGTTTAAGTTGATATTGGATTTAGGCTTATCTAGGGTTTCCTGACTGCTAGTGTTGGTTGTAAACCATTAGATGCATGATATTTGTGACGCTTGCTCTCAAGGCTTTATCAACACAAGGATTTGCATTGTTATTACTATATAACAATGAAGGTATGACTCTTATAACCCTATATGCATTTTCGAATATATGTTAGTGTTTTAGGGTTTCTATTTTGTTGTTCAAGTTGTATGTTCAATTAGAGAAAACATAGATCAATTGTTTAGGGCTGCATGGACACATATCTATATGTTTTGCATAATATCCATCAGTTATTTCTTTGGATGATATACAGGTTGATGATCGCCTGAATTATGTTGAGAGAATAGTGGCGATCTTGGATCGGGAGACGAAGACCTTGCACAATAAGTGATGGGTTTTGAGCATTCTAACACTTCCTAAGTGTACATGCAACCCTAATAACCTTGGATCTATGTTTGTCTAAATACATGCAAAAGTTGGTTTCCAAGGTTCATAATCCTATCTAGCATCCATGGAGAACTTTAATCCTAAAAGGATAGCTAGAAATACATACCTTGTAGTTGATTTTGATTCCTTGAAACCTTATGAGCCTAGCACCCCAAGTGTGATGCCTCAAATGCTTCACACAACACTAAATGTTTTTGGAATGACTTTAGAGAGAATGTACACACTCTAAAAAACGACCTAGCCCTCACTTCTCTTTGTGTAGCCGATTTTGGTGGAGGAGATGATCCTTAAATAGTGTGACACATATAAGGTTACACCATGTAAACCTTAATGTGTCATGGTGTGACATCCCCAATTTAACGGCCAGAAAAGACCGATTTGTTTATGCTTTGCTTTCAAAATCAGAGTGATCGTTTAAAGAAAACAGTTGCGGAATTTGTTCCCAAAATAAAATATGATAACCATTTTATCAAAACATTTCTCGAAAAGAATGTATTTTTATTAAATAATAAAACCTCGGGATGTCATGTTCGTTACAGACCAAAAGCATAAACAACATAAAATAGACCTTACAATAGTTATTCAACTACTGATCTATAATCCAAAATCTCTCGTCAAGTCCGCCGACTTATACTCTTGTGTCATTACCTGTAATGAAAAGAAAACTGAGTGGGTCAGGCTTGGGAGCCTGGTGAGCATATAGGGTTTTCAACCCACAATAATACATTTATTATATTCAATTATCAAACAATCAACTCAAATACCCATCCCCATCATCTTCTTAAGGTTTCCCCCTAAGAACCAACTATCCTTCATTCACTTATTCCTAAGGAATCGGCACGAAATCCATTGCTGCCAAAGTTTATCTATCGAGTACTAAATCCATAGTTATAAGACGCTAACTCCATAGTCGTCGGGGTTTACTCAAGCGGCGCTAACTCCATAGTCACCAAGGTTCACTTAACAAGCGCTAACTCCATAGTCGCCAAGGTTTACTTAACAAGCGCTAACTCCATAGTCGCCAAGGTTCATCAAATAGGCACGAAGTCACATCGTCGCCAAGGTTTATGCAATAGGCGCTAACTCCATAGTCACCAAGGTTTATACAAAAGGCGCTAACTCCATAGTCACCAAGGTTTACTTAACAAGCGCTAACTCCATAGTCGCCAAGGTACATCAAATAGGCACGAAGTCACATCGTCGCCAAGGTTTATGCAATAGGCGCTAACTCCATAGTCACCAAGGTTTATCTAACAGCAGGCGCTAACTCCATAGTCACCAACTATCCCATCTACCCTTGTTCTACCCAACAATTTTGTAGATATAAATACTTACACAGTTTAAATCATTTAACACCTGTATAAAACTCCAATTTCCATGTCCATCTCAAATAGACAAATAAAATATAAACACATAGCACGTATTTCATAACAAATACTTCATATTGATGTGTTAGAAGAAAGCAACTACACACTCACACATATAAACAACAATATACTTAATACACTCAAACCATACTTGTATTATTATCGTGTTTATGAAAGGTAGTATACACTCACTTGATCAGAAGATGATCGGACAGCACTACGACTTGCAGAAGTAGTAATCCACCGCAGATCTGGAAGATCTCCACAAAAATCGAACTTCTCGCGGGCAGAGCTTCGGCTCGGGAACCGCACTTCTCGGGATCTTCGGGATCTCGGGACTTGCCTCGGGGCTAGAGAATAATACCGAGGCGTCGGGGTATTTCTGGCACGCAAAACGATGCAAAACGGGAGAGAGAAGAGAAGAAATTGGCAATTGGGTCGGCTGCCCTCGCATCCTATTTATAGGAGGCTGGAGCCTCGGAGTACGCGGGGCGTACGCCAGTACGCGGGGCGTACTGGTCCGAAAAACGTCACTGCGTGCGTCATCCGAAGCCACTTGCTGCGAATGTCGACACTTCGGAGTACGCGGGGCGTACTCGAGTACGCGGCGCGTACCTCGGATCAGACCGGTGACTCCTTCGAATAATGCTTCCGAATTTCCTTTTAAATTTAAATACAAATTGATTAATAAACTTCGGAAATTCATATCTTCTTCATACGAACTCCGTTTTCGACGTTCTTTATATCCACGCGAAGGTGAGACTACGCTCTACAACTTTCGTTTAGACTCCGTCGGCTAATTTTGACTTTTATTTTTATTATTTATTTTTAATAGGCCGCGACAGAAAACTTCGTTATAAATTCATAACTTCTTCGTTTGACATCCGTTCTCGCCTAACTTTTTATCGCTTCGATACCAACAACGAGATCTTCGATTCTCGTTTAGATTGCTAAGGCTAAATATCGCTCTAACGTAAATTCACTTTTTACGTCGCGCTGTGTCGTGCCGGTTCTGTCGCGAAACTTCGACAGGTCATAACTTCTTCGTTATAACTCGGATTTTGGCGTTCTTTATATGTACGGAAACCTTGTAACATATACTAAAACTTAGTTAGGATTATTCACCCTAAATAATCTTCTATCAAAAAGTCATTTTTGACTCTTATTGTCTCTAAATTGACTAGCCCTGATCTACGGGCGTTACAATTATCTCCCCCTTAGGATGATTACGTCCCGGAATCATCAACGAAATAGGATTCGCATACTGACTCCATAAGTTATCTCTCCATTCTAAGTAATAACCCTGATGGGTCGCGTCCCGATGACCTCTCATCATAGTCGGACTCAATTGATATGACCCCTAGGGTCGGAATAACAACTATCTTACTAGACATTACCGAAACAATGGTAATGACATACTTGAATAAAACGGAATCAATTACTAGCTTCTTGATAACCTTGTGACTTCCCCTGATCCAAGCGTGAGTCCTGTGCTTCCGGTAGTATAGATCTCTACTACCATTCACACCTACTCATACTCGTCCCAAGTATTGTCTCGCAGTTAACCAAGTCACCATACATAAATCATATAATCATTCAACACATCAGATAACAAAACTAGGATTTATATTAATTCTTGAAACTATTACACAAAAGTTCAAGTTCACCCTATACTATGCCTCTAACAGGCTATGCCTCCTAATACAGACTTTACTGACTTTATATATTAATATGAAGTCTTCATCCTTTAACCCTCCCATCTCTTTCTGCTTCGTTGAGGAACATGTTGAATGCCCTTGGCTGTGGAGGTGTGTTTTTCTGTGGGCAATCTTTAGAAATATGACCTTCTTCATTACACCTATAGCACATCTTCTTGTTAGGTGCGCACTTGTTGGCATAGTGCCCTGTCTTCCCACATTTGTAGCAAGTCATCTCCTCGCTACATTTCCCGAAGTGTTTCTTCTTACACTTCTCACACCACTTAGCCTCATCTCTTCCTCCAGTTTTCGAGAATTTACTTTCTTTATCAATTATTGAAGATCCTTCACGCTTCCTTTTCTCTCCAACTTCAGCCCTTTCCAGACCCTTTTCTTTTATTTGGGTCTCAACATTTTTGGCTGCCCAGATGGCGGCTTTCAGAGTGGTTGCTTGTTTGACTATCGGACCAAAGTCCGCTGGTAATCCATTAGCAAACTTGTTGACCTTGGAAAGTTCAGTCGGAATTAGGTACGGAATAAGCTTCATCTTCTCCGTAAAGCTCGTAGCATATTCAGTAACGCTCAATTTTCCTTTCTTCAGATTCTGGAACTCATTGTTGATTTCCAGAAGATCCTGCTCAGAGCAGTATTGCATTTTCATTTGCTCCACGAACTCTTCCCAAGACATCTTGCTAGCTTCCCCCTTGGGCATTGAACCAGCCAGTAACTTCCACCAGCTCAATACTCCAGATTTTAACAGAGGGATTGCAAGAGCGGTCTTCTGTCTGTTGCTACACTCGCAACTTTCAAACATTGTCTCCATCTCGGAGATCCAGTCCATGACTTGCACCGGTGTCGGGCTCCCAGAAAGACACGGTGGTTTGGATGCCATGAAATCCTTGTACTTGCATCCACGTCCATCATTTCCTCTATCCTGGTTGTTTTGGCGAACTATTGGTGGGTTGGCTTGACCAACGGTCCCACTATAGTTTCCTCCTTCAGAATGCCCTCCATTTACTTCGGGCTCTTCAACTCGAATTGACAATTCCTCGCGATTTTGTCTGATCAGACGTCTAGTTTCTTCCATCTGATTATTCAACATTGCCTGGATCATCACTTGAACTCCGGCCATTGTCATTGGTTCAGGCACTGCTGCCACAACAGGTATTTGTTCAATTACTGGCACGTATCACAATATTGTAACATCCCCCTCTGGCACGTATCACAATATTGTCCGCTTTGGGCCACTCGGCACGAGGACTTCCCAGGGGGTCACCCATCCTGGTACTACTCCCGCCCGAGCACGCTTAACTGCAGAGTTCTTATGGGATCTGCTGCCCTCACGGCTTTAAAACGCGTTGTGTTAGGAAAGGTATCCACACCCCTTATAAGGAATGCTTAGTTCTCCTTCCCAGCCGATGTGGGATCAGATCTAACCCACTTTCACCCCCCATTATAGGGTTCGACGTCCCCGTCGAACACATCGACCCGTGCCCTGGCTCTGATACCAACTGTGACATCCCCAATTTAACGGCCAGAAAAGACCGATTTGTTTATGCTTTGCTTTCAAAATCAGAGTGATCGTTTAAAGAAAACGGTTGCGGAATTTGTTCCCAAAATAAAATATGATAACCATTTTATCAAAACATTTCTCGAAAAGAATGTATTTTTATTAAATAATAAAACCTCGGGATGTCATGTTCGTTACAGACCAAAAGCATAAACAACATAAAATAGACCTTACAATAGTTATTCAACTACTGATCTATAATCCAAAATCTCTCGTCAAGTCCGCCGACTTATACTCTTGTGTCATTACCTGTAATGAAAAGAAAACTGAGTGGGTCAGGCTTGGGAGCCTGGTGAGCATATAGGGTTTTCAACCCACAATAATACATTTATTATATTCAATTATCAAACAATCAACTCAAATACCCATCCCCATCATCTTCTTAAGGTTTCCCCCTAAGAACCAACTATCCTTCATTCACTTATTCCTAAGGAATCGGCACGAAATCCATTGCTGCCAAAGTTTATCTATCGAGTACTAAATCCATAGTTATAAGACGCTAACTCCATAGTCGTCGGGGTTTACTCAAGCGGCGCTAACTCCATAGTCACCAAGGTTCACTTAACAAGCGCTAACTCCATAGTCGCCAAGGTTTACTTAACAAGCGCTAACTCCATAGTCGCCAAGGTTCATCAAATAGGCACGAAGTCACATCGTCGCCAAGGTTTATGCAATAGGCGCTAACTCCATAGTCACCAAGGTTTATACAAAAGGCGCTAACTCCATAGTCACCAAGGTTTACTTAACAAGCGCTAACTCCATAGTCGCCAAGGTACATCAAATAGGCACGAAGTCACATCGTCGCCAAGGTTTATGCAATAGGCGCTAACTCCATAGTCACCAAGGTTTATCTAACAGCAGGCGCTAACTCCATAGTCACCAACTATCCCATCTACCCTTGTTCTACCCAACAATTTTGTAGATATAAATACTTACACAGTTTAAATCATTTAACACCTGTATAAAACTCCAATTTCCATGTCCATCTCAAATAGACAAATAAAATATAAACACATAGCACGTATTTCATAACAAATACTTCATATTGATGTGTTAGAAGAAAGCAACTACACACTCACACATATAAACAACAATATACTTAATACACTCAAACCATACTTGTATTATTATCGTGTTTATGAAAGGTAGTATACACTCACTTGATCAGAAGATGATCGGACAGCACTACGACTTGCAGAAGTAGTAATCCACCGCAGATCTGGAAGATCTCCACAAAAATCGAACTTCTCGCGGGCAGAGCTTCGGCTCGGGAACCGCACTTCTCGGGATCTTCGGGATCTCGGGACTTGCCTCGGGGCTAGAGAATAATACCGAGGCGTCGGGGTATTTCTGGCACGCAAAACGATGCAAAACGGGAGAGAGAAGAGAAGAAATTGGCAATTGGGTCGGCTGCCCTCGCATCCTATTTATAGGAGGCTGGAGCCTCGGAGTACGCGGGGCGTACGCCAGTACGCGGGGCGTACTGGTCCGAAAAACGTCACTGCGTGCGTCATCCGAAGCCACTTGCTGCGAATGTCGACACTTCGGAGTACGCGGGGCGTACTCGAGTACGCGGCGCGTACCTCGGATCAGACCGGTGACTCCTTCGAATAATGCTTCCGAATTTCCTTTTAAATTTAAATACAAATTGATTAATAAACTTCGGAAATTCATATCTTCTTCATACGAACTCCGTTTTCGACGTTCTTTATATCCACGCGAAGGTGAGACTACGCTCTACAACTTTCGTTTAGACTCCGTCGGCTAATTTTGACTTTTATTTTTATTATTTATTTTTAATAGGCCGCGACAGAAAACTTCGTTATAAATTCATAACTTCTTCGTTTGACATCCGTTCTCGCCTAACTTTTTATCGCTTCGATACCAACAACGAGATCTTCGATTCTCGTTTAGATTGCTAAGGCTAAATATCGCTCTAACGTAAATTCACTTTTTACGTCGCGCTGTGTCGTGCCGGTTCTGTCGCGAAACTTCGACAGGTCATAACTTCTTCGTTATAACTCGGATTTTGGCGTTCTTTATATGTACGGAAACCTTGTAACATATACTAAAACTTAGTTAGGATTATTCACCCTAAATAATCTTCTATCAAAAAGTCATTTTTGACTCTTATTGTCTCTAAATTGACTAGCCCTGATCTACGGGCGTTACACATGGCTCTTCATTTCCATGACCCATGGGTTTGTAACTCCCGTGGAGCATCCATAGAGCATCCTATGGGTTTAACCAAACTTGATAATCCATGGAGCCTCTTAGCCCACTATACAAGTTATGGATGATTTACATAATCAACCCATATATTTAATTAGTTATCTTTTGATCACTTAATTAATTCCAAATTAATTCTTGATCAATACTAATTAAATAATACTATCAATATATTGGAACCTATAATATATTAATAAACCACAAGTGTTATTTCTCTCATTTAGTCTATCCAAATGCATGGTGCCATGCAACCCAAATGGACCATGTCGGGTCGGGTCAAGTACATACCATAAATAGTTATGGACTTAGACACCTTATCCAACGGTCTCCCACTTGGATAAGTCTAATAACTATAATTGCAAGTACGACTTCAAGAACCGATCAGCAATCGTAGCTCTTTCAAGGTCTCTCAAAACTGAGAAGATGATGATACGCCATTTAAGATAAGTGATCATATAATCCTTTGTTCTAGATATCAGTCGGACAAATACATGGAACAATGTCTTACTTATTGTCCAGCAGTTTGTTTCCCGATTTCCGATTTCTTTGACAAAGAACTTAATTGAACACATCAACTTAGTTCTGACCGGGCCCGGTACATAGGTCAAAACAAAATCATCGAGGGGCCCAAATATCAGCTTCTAATCCAAGAAGGAACAGATATACTTCGACTCATATGTTTGTTCTACTACTCATTGAATTATACACAAGAGCACGTTTTATAACATCGAGTTACTAATGCATTTTCATACAATCAATGCATAACCAAATCATAAGTAACAAATTATATATCTAGGTTTGAAGACTTATATGATATTACCGTCTCACGATCACTCAAGATAAATTCCATGAAGTGATTCCAGTGAGCGTGGGTTGAGTCTAATGCTCATAACTTATGAGCACTCATGAGTATTGTAGCCATGTCCAACAACTTAGACCTTTGCAACCAGTCATGACAGTCTTGATTCATACCTGCTTCTGACATATGACCGATTGTGGAGGTTCGAATAATATAATATACCAAACATAATTATTCTGGAAGTCAAAACATGCAAAAGAAATATAGTAAACGATCGACAAGAGATAGCAACACTTTACTCATAAATAAAACATCTTTTATTCATCATTTAATGTCAATTACACTTTACAAATTTCAAAGGTTATCTAACTACTAAATCTAATTGATGGGTTTTGTACAAACAATCCTATGTGTGCATCCAACCCTAGAATTGGATCTATGTTTGCACTATTAGATACACAACATTATGAACACATAAAGAAATCCTAATATGCCCTAGTATTTTCGAAATTCATATAGTAGTTTAGATTACATACCTCTTGTTGTTATATTGCAATAACAACTCAAATCTTCAAACCCTATTGTCTTGAAAGCAAGTACCACAAGTGTAGTACCTCTAATGGCTCACAAACACCACAAGCAATTGGAGAGGCAGTAGAGAAAGGGAGGAGGTATGAAATCGGCCCTAAGAACCCTTTAGAAAGGCATGGACGAATTCTTATGGCCTTAGGGGTCTTTATATAGATGTAGAGATTAGGGTTTCAGTCTTTATCCTTATCTAATTACTTGCCCACCAAGTAACCATGAGATAAGCCTTGAAAACCCTTATCCTTATCCTTTGGACGATTTCAAGGATATCTTATCCCTTGAATTCGTCCAACCCATATCAAGGATAACCATTACCATATTTTGTAACTATCACATAATTACAATTCAGCCCCTATAGTTTAATTAATTACACTTGATCACTAAATTAATTCTTAATTAATTATTGACCAATATTAATTAAACAAATATGATTTCTCCTTTAATATATTATTCTTATAATATATTAATAAATCATAATAACCTCTTTCTCTATTATTTCTCCAGTCAAGTTGCTCTGGTGAAGGCAACCCAAAAGGACCATGCACAATCGGGTCAAGTACTTGACAAATATGGTTACGGGCTTAGACACTAATCCAACAGTCTCCCACTTGGATAAGTTTAGTAACTATAATAGTAATTACAACCCGATTAGCAATCGTAGCTCTCAAAGATGCTGTCGAACTCTGATCTTATCAGGAACCTGTCCTTTAGATAAGGGATCATATATTCCTCCATTATAGATATCGTACAGACGTAAGACATGGATTGAAATCATTCTCTCAGTCTATATGTTGTTTCCCGATTTCCGATTTACGACGACTGACTAATTGAACAAATCAAATTAGCCCTAGCCCGACCGAGCATTTACGTTTGTCATCACTAAATCATCGAGGGGCCCATAGATATCGCTTTTATCCTACTTTGGGTAAAAGGAACGAATAAACTTCGACTCAATGTTTGCTTGCACTCACTCACCAAATCACACACAACAATAAGTTTTATAACACCAAGTTACTGGTGCGTTTACATATTACCAATGTGTAACCAATTCGCAAGATACAACCCACACATCTCGATTTCAAGAATACAAGATATTATCGTCTCACCAATCGCTCGTGATAAAATCCATTAAGCGATCCAAGTGAGCGTGGGGTTAATCCAATGCTCAAAATCATATTAATAAGCACTCATGAACGTTGCAGCAAACCTTTGCTATGTCCAATACACTTTAGACAATCTACAAACCAATTCATGTCAGTCTTCTTTCATACCTACTTCCAACGTATGACCGACTTTGGACCGTTTGAATAATTCGATTATTCTTAATAAACTTAATTATTCTGGAAGTCAAAACATGCAAAAAGAAACACAATGATAATACTTAATCTTATATTACCCCAAACTTGTGAGTATAAGTAAAACACCTTTATTTAATCACCACATTGATTACTTATTATCAATTGTTTAACATTTCAGATAATCAACTTTATAACTCGAATCATAACCACAATTGTCCCATGCTCCAAGCATGGACACTTTGGTTTCCTATGATCCATACTTTGTGATATAGATCAATTGAAACTTTTCAAATGCAACTCATTTCACAATCCCCAATCCTTATAATTAGTGTAAGAATACCAAATTCTTGCCACCTTTTAGAATATGTCAAATTATAATATTTTATGCAATGATCCTCTTGTGAAGTCACGACACAAAATTCACAAAGACTTGGCCAACGAAATCACAAGGTACTCTATCAAAAACCGTTACAGAACAATTCTATAGATGTGATGTCTCTCACTCAAAGTACATTCCTTTGAACATCCTTTTGCATAAAAAATTTCTAATCTAGACATAAATTCTTAATTTCCAACTCCCAATTATGGAAACATTTCCATATTTACCATATGACAACTCATTCTTAATAGAATATTATCTATTCATAATAATGCCGATATGGTCCATTCAATACCATACTTCCAACTACTCACAAGCGACCAATCCTCAGCGAACTTTGGATCGTCCTTTGATAGTTGTTTAATTATTTTAGTCAAAACCGATTCTTGTCCTTTTTCCCTCTTAATGCGCTAGACATTTGGAAAAATTTTAGAATGGTAAAATATTATAGCACTTGCAATCGATCCTTTACCCGAAGCGTATGGGACACAATGCATAATGTCTTACATAAAGATACGATACTCTATCAATCTTTTGCCATAATATTTTATGTGTCACGTTCTTACATTTTGAAGATGGATACCGTAATCATAATCGAAATTTAAAGAAGACACTATGTATCCTTTGACTAAATTTATTAAAATTTCTCAATCTAAGCTTTAGATTTTGAACGAAGTACAATATTCTCTCCCTTAATTATAGTAAAACAACTTTTCAACTCTTACAACTTTGCAAAGTATAACTCTTGTTTTCTATAATTAATATTGCTAACTAGCAATAATTACCATAATGATCATGCTCCCACTTACATGATGATTATTTCTTTACCAGCATAACACTTATGCTCCCACTAGCTTCGACATGTATTCAGAAATCAGCTAAACTTCTAGAAAACAATTTCTTAAGTTCATATTTCTAATACTAGATGCTTCGATAAGACTCTATCTAAGCTTCTCAAACTCATACACTTTTCCTTGGACAACTCATATGTATATGTCTAAACGATTCTAGGACTCATATCAACAAGTCTAAAATGTTTAGAGCCATTTGCCATTTCCCACAATTCGAACTATAAAGAGGTATGCCGTAATCATAGTTGAATTTGAGAAATCCAAATTACATAATGCTATCTTCAAAATCTCTCTTAGTGAAAGCGTTTCCTCACAACCTAATCCAACATTATAATAGTTTGTAATGATCCATCTGTTTGAGAAAACTTCAACATGATCCTTATTTTGAGAAAATTACAAAAATATAGACACCTAATCCAACATTAACCACTTAATATGTAGTATCCTTCTATCCATATCCTACTGTTATTTAGTCCTTGTTGTTAATGTATTTGGGTGATCTGACTTAATATCGAATGCTCGACGTCGATGATTTTATTACTATATTTTTTATGTTGTCGTATGACTTTTGATTTTGTAATAGTATTGTAGTACATAATTATCGAATATTTCCTAGTTTTGAAAAAGAATAGTTTAGACAATCAATTTTTTATTATTATGTTTCTATTTTATATGTTAAGAGATGCTCTTTTATATAATTTTACCTGTTTTAAAAGCTTCCAACTATTTTTGTCGAACATTTATGTCACAAATAAAATCAATAGTTACCGGCTACCCGCTACCAACTACCAACTACCAACTATTAGTTACTAGCTACCCGCTACCATCTGGTTTGCCAAACACGCCCTAAGAGTAAAGGTGTAAAGAATAATGCACATTATAATAAGAATTAATATTTTTAATTAAACACCAACCTTAAGAAACAACCCCCCCATGCCACTATTTAAAATAAAATTTCTCATATTGCTTCTACCTTCTCCACATTTTTTTTCGAATTAACTTGCAACCGAAACACCTAATAACATAATGGACCAATAAAAAATAATTAAAACCACAAATAAGGACAATTAAACACTATGCTAGTAGAGAATCAAATATCAGAAAGAGAATATAAACAAATATGGGTAACACAATGGTAGAAATAATGGTCTTATATAGACAAAACATGATCATAAGTATCATATATTATAAAGCTTTTGAGTTATAGTTATTAATTATTATTAATTTTTTTTTCAAATTTTACGAAATTCAATACATATCGATTGAAGGCAAACGGGCAACAAGCTGCGCCGCTAGCTCTTTTTGGATGGCAAAACCTATTCTTTTGAAAACAACATTTGTGGATCTAGGAGATATGACATTAGAATGCATGACCCGTTGGACTCTGTTAAGGAGCTCCACCGCCTCTGGTGCGAGAAAACCAAATGTATCGAATGCAAAAGGAACAAACACATGTTGATTTTCTCTACATGCATTGTCGTGCTTTACCACTTTGCACGCAGCGACTTTCAAAGCGGCATGCCCAGCTGCGAAACATCCGCTCCCCAAACCAACAAGAGGAGATACACCAGTAAGATCCACGCACGCATGCTTCCCTCCTATCCATCCAAAGACCAAAATGTCAGCCGGTCTAAGTGTGGACCCGCCATCCTGCGGGTCCGTCAAAAAGTTCACTGACGCTTCTTTCTTCACATATATACCAGCACGCCGACAAGCATCAAAGAGAACATCCCGAACCACATCATGTCTATACTTGAAACCAGGGAGCTCTTTACAATGAACCGCGTGTTCCTCAAAGGTATCCAAACATGCCTTGCGACAAACTGGGCATATCTCATCAATTGGGAATATGGGAATCATGAGGCGGTAACGAAGGATAGTTCGGTACTCCACAGGAGACATATGCTGGACAAGACCATCAATAGGGATAGTTAGCAGAAAATCTTGAGCATGAGGCGCCCGCAGACACTCAAAGACTGCTTTCTGTCTGACAGTCATCTCGAAGTTGACTTCCATATCTTGGACGATTTTGCTAAAAAGGGCACACGCCAAAACTTTTTGGGATTTAGGGGGGGCGGTGTCCTTATTAGTGAAACCGCTACAGTCAAATCCCGGAATCGTATCACGGAGACGAGTCATAGCACATAGATAATCCGAGTCTATACCAGCTATGCCACTGTCACGCAAGATGTGGTCTTGTAATGCCCAAGATGAAAATTTGTAGGTTTCAAATGAAAATGGTTAGAATATTCTGGCATCTATTATAATATATATATATATATATATATATATATATATATATATATATATATATATATAATGCCCCTTTGAGAAATTTACAGAAGTGGTTTTTACAATGTTATCTAATAGTCCCTATATTTGATAAAATTACAAAAATAATTAGAAACTGTCCCTATGTAATAACGAAATTACAGACTTGGTTCGTGTATAAGATAAAATTACAATAGCAATTCATGTTAAAACAGTTATATGATTTGTCCTTGTATAATAGTGATATTACTGAAATGGTCCATTAGAGAAATGGTCCCTTACAAAATTCATAGAAATAGTATTGTATAAGACAAATTACTGTAATGGTCCTAATGTAATAGTGAAATTGTAGAAATAATATGTATGTTATAGAACATTACAAAAATAAGATCGAAAATATGTGATTAATAAATCCGCCACAACGTGTGGAAAAATCATTGCATTCCTGCTTAATTTGTCGCTAGTTTTGGCAAATATTAAACACCTTGTATTAAACTTAACAAATGTGTCGTGTCGAAACAATAAACGGGTTGAGAGCTTGACTCTAACCTGACCCCTTCAATTATCGTGTTGTGTCATGTCATGTCACCTATTTTATTTTATTGTCGAGTTTGTCGGGTTTCAGGTTAGGATGGACCTTGAAAATTGTGTTGTCAATTGATGTTGAAACACTAAACGTAGTAGGAATGTATAAACCAAAAGGAAAAGATAAAAATTGGAGAAATAATAGTTAGGAGACAAATGACTACATTCATAGTAAAGTTTAGAGGACATAATTGAAATAATAGAAGTTGGGGAGGCAGAAGGGCAAGATCATGGAGATTAGGTAGTGTCGATGGACTGTATAGTTTGGGAGAAAACAAAAAACAAAAAATAAAATATTAACCTAGATGACTAAGGGCTTGTTTGTTTCGTCTCTTACTAGTCCAGTAAGAGGCAATGGCTGACTCGGTTTGGGTCAGACCGTTTGAACTGCAAAAATTAATTCCCTTACTCGGTCCGTAGCCTCCTACTGGGTAAGCAAAAAAATACAGATGACTGGTGACTTCAATTGCCTACGTCCGTCGACTTCTATGGTCACCACAGGTAGCAGTTACGTCGATTAGAGCAGCTTCACTGACCACATCAGAGTCGTCGACCATCGACCTCTTCCTATCTTGTTCCATCGATTTAGGTTAATTATCTAGATCTAAATTGTTTGCTTTTTGTGTTTGACATATCTATGTGTATCTGTTCAGTACTATATTAGGGATTTGATTACAACTTCTATGGCGATGTTGTGCTTAGCTTAACTGAATTGATTTCGAATTTTGTGTTTTTGAGATTGGTGTTGTGGTTGTTAATTTCGTCATTTTTGTGTCGAATCCCAACTTGGTTGGTTATGTTCAAAGTATTTTTCTATTCTAACTAAAGGGAAAATTTGATTTTTTGTGTATTATGTAGGTTGCTTTCTTATGCCTCTAGATTTTTGTACGACTTTGATGTGATCTGTTAGTTTGGGAAATTAAAGCCTATAGTATTGTGTCTTATTGCTCATATACCCAAGAAGTTTTATATCATTGTTTCATGTAATAATTAAAATGGGGTTTTAGCATATATGGAATCCTTTATGTTTTTGTTTCATCTTTACAATTATTGTTGTTTATAAACCTTGTAATTATTGTTGTTCAATCTAGATTTTGCATGATATTTTGTATATTTTTTTTATAACTAATCATCAATTTTATTTAAAGATATTTTATCAAACAAACAAATACATTTTAATCGGCACAAAACATAATACAAGGGTAAAATGATCATTTTCAGCAGTCATCAAACTCAGTCAGATGTCTAATCAAACAACATTGTTTCAATCAGAGATAGATATAGTCAGAGCTTCTGACTCAATCAGATTCCGACCCAGTCAGGTCTTACCCAATCAATAACTATCAAAGAACCCCTAACTTGTTTTCGTATTATAAAAGATAAATTGTCAGAAAAGTCTCAATATTTTCAAGAACATTATACTTTAGCCCAAAGATTTTTTTTGAACATAAACTGATAAAAGTCTCGATTATTTCATTTTGGCTCAAGTTTACAAAAAAATCATTTTTTTAAACATGAAATGACATATTATCATGTTTTTACAAATAATCGAGACTTTTATGTTAAAAAAAATATTGAGAGTAAAGTATAACTTTCTTGAAAACATTGAGAATTTTTTGACAATTTTCCATTATAAAATAACTAAACCCACACTTTTTTTCTTTTAAGTATGGTTTTGGGTTTGAGTGTTCTAGGACTATCTAAAGAATTCACAAAATGAATAGCTTGAGTTAAAAATTTTAACCGTAAACTTAGGCATTTAATATTCATAAATCCATTTACCTAACGAGATTTTCTAATATGTGCCCTAAGGAAGATATAAGAATTAAGAAGCATTAATGATGGTATATATTATCATAATTAATTATAAAGTACATTAATTATAAGAAATATTACCATAATTAAATATGAAGTGAATTAATAATCTCAATAATAAATGTATTTTGAATTTAATCCCTATTTTAATAAAAGAATAGTTGTATTCTCCTTTTGACACGTGTCACCATATTAGACATCATAATTAATGCATATTTTATTTTCTTTTGTCATGTGTCACCTTATTATGTTTCCTAATTAATGCATGTCATTTGTCAACCTATTAATTCTCCATTTCAAATTTCAAATTTTAAATTTCTCACTCTAATTACATTAAATTAATAACATTAGAATAAAAATTAAAATAAAGTTAATACAAATTATAATTTGATATAATTTTACATATTTATTTAAATCAATAATTATAATTTTATATAACTAAAAATAATCACTAAATTAATAATTTATTTAAAACAAATGATAAATAATTTTGAGTTTTTACTATTAAAGTTTAATTAATTTTATAATTGTGATTCCCACAAATTATAAACTAGTTATGGTAATATATATCACCGACTTCTTATATGGCACATATTAGAAAATCTATTAACTAAACTAGTTGTGAAACCCGTATATTATACAGGTTAATTAAAACATAATGTTAAATAAGAGCGATTAAATGAGAAGTTTAATTGAATTTGAAGTATGAAATAAGTGAAAATGATGAAAAAAAAAAACATGCAAAAAATAAATTAATTAAAATTATGTGTTTAATTGTTAGACCCGTGTACTAAACGAGTTATTATAATAAAATATTAAATACAATGGTTTAAAGTGTAAATTTATTTGAAATTGAAATTGAAATTTCAAATTTCAAAATTGAAATTAATAGTTATTATAGTAGGTTTAATTTATGGAAACTAAATTAATGATATAGTGAAAATGAATAATGAAGTAAATGACAAGTGGAAAATAAATATTTATAAATTATGATAAAATGACTTATGACGTAATGCATATTATGACAAATTTTTTTTTCATTTATTAGGTAGGATGGCTTAAAATATTTGATTTAAATTCTTTTTTCTTTTTGCGTCTATTTAGCGTGTGTTGCACATAGTACAACGTAGAGGTTTTTGTTACATAAATCAGTATACTTTTTTCTTCTCTATTTTTTGCTTCGACCCATCCGATCGCTCCACGTTGCGCACAAGTGAGTGAGACGAGATTCATTCAGGTACGCCATTCTTAAATCGCAGAATTAGGGTTCTATATTTCAGTTTAAAAGTCATTCGGTCGATGAATCTATAATTCACGTCAAACATATGTTTCCATACATTTCATAACGAGGGCAATTCTCTAATGACTACTTCTGATATGGTTATTTCCAAACCATAGTTGATCTCGTCATTAATTTTATGCGTGCTTTCTTCTTTTCAGACATAGTTGCATAATCACACATTTTGCAATTTCCGATTCTATCCTGATTTGATACAGAGGGAACAATGACTACCATTTTCATAAATTTCCTAAAATAACCACACATTTTGCAAAAATCCCTTTAGTTTTGCGAAATTACTTTATGATCATTCGAACGAATTTGGACTACTTTTGAGAAAATTCCTTTTGCAGAACTAATGTAATGAGAATGGGATAAGGGGTAGATTGCATATATTTACGTTACAAATTACTCGCAGAATAGATTACCTGATGCATCCATCTCCAGAAACAAGTAAAAAAAGAGCAATTGAAGAGCTTAGCGACTCTCAGGATGACCATCATCCAACCACCATTACTCGTCAAAGAAGAGGGAACCGTGGCAATATGGTAAATCAAGCTAAGAAGTTGAACTCTGATAAAGTTCATAGTTACCTAGAGTAAGCTAAACCTTTTATTTTTATTTATGTATATAATTTTCAATAACCAATAGTATTTACTTTCATTAAGTTTTTTAATTAAACATAACAAACAAGAATCATTAGAATGGCTCATTCCATTCCCTCAAGCCAACCAAACATGATAATGGAATGTAATGGTCCATTCCATCATACTAAACAAACCCTTAATTTTACGTGTTTTTGTATATCATGTATGAATTTATGGCTCAGCATTCCAGAGGATAAAAAGAGTTCATTCACACGTCTTGATCCATTGTGGTATACTTTGTACTCTAGTGACTCCAACAAAGAAAAGGTGTTGAACTGGATCAAGAAAAAGGACATATTTTCTAGAAAATATGTGGTTTTTCCCATTGTTCAGTGGTGAGTAATCCTTAAAAACTAAAATAGATCAATTTTAGCATATTCTCATATGTTTTTTTTTTTTTATTGGAAAGGGAATGATATAAAAAGAATGTGATTTTGTCAGGGGTCATTGGAGTGTGTTGATATTCTGTCACTTTGGTGAAAGTTTAGGATCAAAATTCAAAACTCCATGCATTTTATTGCTGGATTCACTAGCAAAAGCTGATCATTCCAAGCAACTGGAACCTGTAATAAGAAAGTAATGTTTGATTTTGTAATGCTGTCTTTTTATGGTTTGTTTGGTTCATTAATTATGGTGGAACTGGAATCCGAGATTCCATTCCATTTCATTCCATTCCTGCCAACAAAACACATGACAGATTGCTGACTTTGGCCATGTCAGATGTTATGAACTGGATTCTAAAACCAGATTCAATAACATAAAACAATCAAAAGATTCTAATATTGATTGTGAAACAATCTATAATACCAATTGATTACAAGGTTGAAGATAAGATAGCTGATTCGAGATAACCAATCTCCTAAGAAACGAATTCCAAATTTCACACAAAAGATAGATACCTCACTCTCTGCCCACTACCCTCTTCTTACTCTCTGCCCACTACCCTCTTCTTATACTATCTGACATAACAAACTAAGTAATATAAAATACCTAAACTGCCCCTACTGTCATTTTATTTGTTGAATTTCCCATATTGCCCTTATCTATCATATATAGCAGAAGTTGATGCATAACATCAGATTTGTTTCTGATATCTACAGGAATTTAGAGAGGACAGAGGATAAAAAATTGTTGCGTAAAATGCCATTTTTAGTTCCTAAGGTGACTTGATAGAATTTCTTGATTTTTATTTATTTATTTGATTTATTGAATGATAATATTGAAACAAAGAGTTTTGAATTATCAGGTTCCACAGCAGAGAGATAATCAGGAATGTGGTTTTTTTGCTCTTTATTATATAAAGCTTTTTGTTGAGAGTGCTCCTGAAAGTTTTAGCATATCAAATGGGTACCCTTATTTTGTAAGTTCCTTTTGCCACATTTCTTTTCTTGAAAATACATAAAGGGTATGTTTGGTATATGATGGAATGGAATCACAAGTGACAAAGGAATGGAATGAAGCATTACATTCTATGATCATACGTTTGGTTGGCTTGTAGAATGGAATGAATTTTGTATATTATATGTCAATACAATGTGTAATTTTAACTTTATTTTATACGTTGTTTTAATTGTAGTTAAGAATTTTTTTACTTACAAAAAAATGTAATGGAAGGTTATTGAACCCCAAATAAGCTATAAAAATAATAAAAAATAAAAAATAACTTTTACCCCATATTCCAAATGTCTCTAAAACACCGTTTTACACACACAATTATATCAAGAAGCTTTAAAGGTTATAAACTTTTATTTTCTACAATTTTAGCTCAAGTTTTTAAATTTTTGTTATGAATTTGGTCCAAACATTTCTTTTTACAAATTTGACAACTTTTTTTACAACTTTGTTTTACATGTTTTTAAAACTAAGTTATTTTTACAAAATAACTATTTATACAACCTCTTTTATTTCTTTTTTACAAATTATTTTTTACAAAATTACTTTTATTACAACTTTAGTTTCACGAGTTTTTTTACATATTTGTTTTTCTGCATGTAAGGTTGTGAAAAACATGTAAAAGTTACTTTTTTACATATTCGTATTTATGCATGTTTTGTAAGATTTTTTTTTTGTTAAGAAATTAGTTTATTTATTTATTTATTTATTTTTTTTTACAACTTCGTTTTCTAACTTTTTTGCATATTCATTTTCATGTATGTAAGGTTGTAAAAATTCGTTTTTTTTACATATTTGTTTTTGCAAATTTGTAAAAAAAAATTAAGGCAAAAAGTTGTAAATAGTATTTCTATTAAAAAAAAACACTATTTCTGTACAACCGAATTTATAAAAAAAAAAAGTAAGTTGTAAAAAAACAAAAATTCTAATATACATTTGAATGAACCAACTAATAATCTTTTGCTTGATTGATTTTGATTTTAGATTTGTTTCGTTTGTATGTTTATGTGTTTGTAGATGAAGAAAGACTGGTTTAGTTCCGAAGGTTTGGGTGGGTTTTGCAAAACTCTTGATTTTTCTCACAAATAGCATTCATTCACTTGCGACTTTTATTTATTTATGTAAATAAACAAAAAGCAGTTGTATTTTTGTTTTTTCTGTTAAACCTCAAAGACTAACATGACTTGAGCTGGTTGCAACTATTGAAACTGGTTTTATAGTTGGACTATTTCTACGTGTATAGAGACATTTTTTGACTTTTCTATGAAAAGAAAGAGATGAACCAGCAAAGCCTATATCAAAATTGAGCATGTTTGTCTTCATTGATGAAGGAATGTAGAACAAATTAACTATTTGATTTTCCTTGATTGAAGGATAATTCAGTGTTTGAAAATGAAAAACCAAACCCCTAATATGCAAAAAGTATTAATTTAACAAGTAACCTCAGTATTTGATGTTTAACATACAAAAAATGCTGTGGTTTTGACATAAAACAAGGTAAAATAATTTTATAATGTAACCATATTGACATGCAAGATCAAAGATTAAAGTTGACTTGCCATTATTTTTTCTCTAAAAATACATGAAAAGTTAGAAACAAAACACTCATTAATAAGACACATGTTCGCAAATGGTCCATGTGGTTTTTCAGAATATCAAGTTAAGTCCCTAACTTTTTTTGGTCTCATGGATGGTTGATATGGTTTAAAAACTTTTTACAGATAGTCCTTTTGACTAACTCCATTAGTTTTGATTTGTTAAGTCACAACACATGTTAGACATGTGAGGGCAAAATCAATTTTGACAAACCACATGGACTATTTATGAAGATTTGTCTATAATTAATTTTGACATCTGATTTTTATCACGACACATGATCAGATCATCCAACAATTCCGTATGTGTCCATGACAATTGCTGTATGTAGCGTCTAAAGATCACCATACATAATCGTTGTCCATAAACACCACCATCGCATGATACAACAACATTATGCAACAGTAAGATGGTTCAACAAAATTGCCAGCAAAAATGTATGTTTTGATCAAAGTCAGATTCCAAAAGGTTGTAACTACTGATGTTGCAAATATTTTCTTATGAGAACAACATCCTCATATTTCCATTATCCACACTTTCACACATTCAATATTCTTGTGTATTTGCACCGCGTACAATGTGTATAGTTTTGGGCCAGCAAACCCAATGAAGTGTAACATCGTAAATTTTAAACTAAATTTTTTATTTTTAAATAAAAGCATTCATCCTGATTACATTCCTAAAAGATAGATAAATAATCATTTGTTCAAGTTTAACAACCAAAATCAAAATCAGAGTAATAAAAAGATAGTGAAATCAAACATACAGAAGTCTTAAAACATATCCAAAGATGTTATGCAATCAAGTCACACTCTACCCCTTGCTACCAGAGCAACCTGTAATATCTAAATTTTAACTAGTAAACATAAAGCTTAATGAGCTCCCCAAAATACCACATACTCATGTGAATGTTATGATGACATCATAGTCGTACTCTACTTCTGTTGCTACATTACCATTGTAGTCTTTCCTGCTATGATCTTGTTGGATTAGTGTCTAAGTCCATAACTATTTTGGTATGTACTTGACCCGATGGTGCATAGTCCTTTTGGGTTGTCTTCACTAAAGCAACTTGATTGGAGAAATAAATAAAGAGAGAGGTTATTATGATTTATTAATATGTTATAAGAATAATATATTAAAGGAGAAATCATATTTGTTTAATTAATATTGGTCAATAATTAATTAAGAATTAATTTTGTGATCAAGTGTAATTAATTAAACTAGAGGGGTTGAATTGTAACTATGTGATAGTTACAAAATAAGGTAAGGATTATCTTATTAATAGGTTGGACGAATTTAAGGTGATAAGGCCTTAGAATTCGACTATGATGATGATTCAAGGATTATCTTATGGGTTGCTTGGTGGACAAGCAACTAGATAAGGATAATGACTGAAACCCTATCTCTACACCTATATAAACACCCCTTGACTCATGAATTCGGCCAGACCTTCCCTAAGGCTTCTTAGGAACGAATTCAATACCCCCCCTCTTTCCTTATACCTTCTCCATTTGCTCTTGGTGTTTGTAAGCCATTAGAGAAGTGACACTTGTGACTCGGAGCGGAGGTGACGAGAGACAACAGAGCAGAAGGAAGGTACAGCGGGGAGGTGGCGTTGACGTTTGTAGGGCAGTCTAACAGGATAACTGCGGCAACAACGCAAGCAACTTGATTTCCCGGCGGTTCGGTGCAGCTTCACCTCCATCCTCTGTCGGTCTTCAATGCTGCCGGTGACAAGGGCTACCCGACGGTGCTAGGCAGTCGGAAAACGAGCGACGTGATTGGTTGCGGCGGCGCCGGAGACGAAGAAAAGGAAGTGGCAGCTGGAGGATGAAGAGGAAGTGGGGTGGCAGCCGATGTATGCTATTAGGGTTACACCCCGCTCCCGAGTTGTAGCAAAGAAAATAAGAGAAGAGAAAAGAAAGTAAGGAGAGAAAAGAAGATAAAAGAAAGGAAAAAGAAATTGTCATTTGTACTCCCGAGTTGGAGAGAAATGGAAGGAAAGTTAAACATTTTGTTCTTTCTTTTCAAATCCTCCCAAATCGGGAGGAAAGGTAGAAGGGAAAGTTTTCCTTCCATTTCCTTCCACTTCCTTCCTTTAATGAAACTCGGGAGCACCATTCTCTCTTGATTTCCTCTTATTTCCTCCCATTTCCTTTCTTTTCTCTCTTTAAGTTGAACTCGGGAGCGGGGTGTTAGGGTTAGAGACAATGGAACAGTTAGGCTATATACCCGCTCCATAGAGACATTGTTCCATAATGACGATTTTAGTCCTTCTTCCCCTTTTCTGACAAATTAAATCCCAAAAGTTACCATTCAACCCCTGTCTTCTGAAATCTTTACGATCCAGCTCCATATGTTACCCTTTTAGCCCTTGCCCTCAAAATCCTTTCATAATAAGTCCCTTAATTACACTTTAGCCCCCAAAACTAACATCCCGATATTTATTATTTGATTTTTGGGCTACAATAATATAAAAATAATAATAATATTACTTCTCGGAGTTACGGGTTTATTATTTAATTATTCTATTTTAAACGGGATGTTGCAATTTATGTTTTATTCAATGGTCCATATGTTTAGGAAGTAGTGAATTTTTCGTCTTATTACTATTTTTTTTTATAAAATTATCAATTAGTCCTTATCTTTTAGAAGTTTACAAAAATATTTTTATAATAGTCTGTAATGATCCATCTGTTTGAGAAAACTTCAACATGATCCTTATTTTGAGAAAATTACAGAAATATAGACACCTAATCCAACATTAACCACTTGACATGTAGTATCCTTCTAGCCATATCCTAATGTTATTTAGTCATTGTTGTTAATGTATTTGGGTGATCTGACTTAATATGGAATGCTCGACGTCGATGATTTTATTACTATATTTTTTATGTTGTCGTATGACTTTTGATTTTGTAATAGTATTGTAGTACATAATTATCGAATATTTCCTAGTTTTGAAAAAGAATAGTTTAGACAATAAATTTTTTATTATTATGTTTCTATTTTATATGTTAAGAGATGCTCTTTTATATAATTTTACATGTTTTAAAAGCTTCCAGCTATTTTTGTCGAACATTTATGTCACAAATAAAATCAATAGTTACCGGCTACCCGCTACCAACTACCATCTACCAACTATCAGTTACTAGCTACCCGCTACCATCTGGTTTTGCCGAACACGCCCTAAGAGTAAATGTGTAAAGAATAATGCACAATATAATAAGAATTAATATTTTTAATTAAACACCAACCTTAAGAAACAACCCACCCATGCCACCATTTAAAATAAAATTTCTCATATTGCTTCTACCTTCTCCACACCTTTTTTCGAATTAACTCGCAACTGAAACACCTAATAACATAATGGACCAATAAAAAAATAATTAAAACGACAAATAGGGACAATTAAACATTATGCTAGTAGAGAATCAAATATCAGAAAGAGAATATAAACAAATATGGGTAACATAATGGTAGAAATAATGGTCTTATATAGACAAAACGTGATCATAAGTATCATATATTATAAAGCTTTTGAGTTATAGTCATTAATTATTATTAATTAAAAAAGAAGATGAAAATTTGTAGGTTTCAAATGAAAATGGTTAGAATATTTTGACATCTATTATAATAGATATATAGATATCTAATGCCCCTTTGAGAAATTTATAGAAGTGGTTCTTACAATGTTATCTAATAGTCCCTATATTTGATAAAATTACAAAAATAATCAGAAACGGTCCCTATGTAATAACGAAATTACAGACTTGGTTCGTGTATAAGATAAAATTACAGTAGCAATTCATGTTAAAACAGTTATATGATTTGTCCTTGTATAATAGTGATATTACTGAAATGGTCCATTAGAGAAATGGTCCCTTACAAAATTCATAGAAATAGTATTGTATAAGACAAATTACCGCAATGGTCCTAATGTAATAGTGAAATTGTTAAAATAATATGTGTGTTATAGAACATTACAAAAATAAGATCGAAAATATATGATTAATAAATCCGCCACAACGTGTGGAAAAATCATTGCATTCCTGCTTAATTTGTCGCTAGTTTTGGCAAATATTAAACACCTTGTATTAAACTTAATAAATGTGTCGTGTCGAAACAATAAACGGGTTGAGAGCTTGACTCTAACCTGACCCATTCAATTATCGTGTTGTGTCATGTCATGTCACCTATTTTATTTTATTGTCGAGTTTGTCGGGTTTCAGGTTAGGATGGACCTTGAAAATTGTGTTGTCAATTGATGTTGAAACATTAAACATAGTAGGAATGTATAAACCAAAAGGAAAAGATAAAAATTGGAGAAATAATAGTTAGGAGACAAATGACTACATTCATAGTAAAGTTTAGAGAACATAATTGAAATAATAGAAGTTGGGGAGGCAGAAGAGCAAGATCATGGAGAGTAGGTAGTGTCGATGGACTGTATAGTTTGGGAGAAAACATAAAAACAAAAATAAAATATTAACCTAGATGACTAAGGGCTTGTTTGTTTCGTCTCTTACTGAGTCCAGTAAGAAGCAAGGGCTGACTCGGTTTGGGTCAGACCCTTTGAACTGCAAAAATTAATTCCCTTACTCGGTCCGTAGCCTCCTACTGGGTAAGCAAAAATATACAGCTGACTGGTGAATATGGGCGATGATTTTTCCAAGGAATTTATTGACAGTTCCACAGAATAGTTAATATGTGGACAATTATGTCCCTTAACCCTTTTATACTTCCTTTTATGATTTTGAAGAGAGAAAGATCTAAACCATATATCCCTTTTTTTATGGAAAAAACTTAAACTTACGATGGGAAATCTATACTTTCTTTCTCTTTTAAAAAATTTAAAGAATTTAAAACTATATATATATATATATATATATATATATATATATATATATATATATATATCCTTTTTTAAATTAAATTCAAGCTCAATAATGTGGTGCCTGATATGTGATCCTTGTATACTTATGGTGAGGTGAAGTCTCACATTGGGCTAGCTGCAGAAATCCAAATAAATCCGAAGTTTGTCCCATCTCTGGATCAGCACAAGGAAAAGAAGGGGCTGCATATATACTATCCACACTCAAGGCCGATGGAATTTGTAATTATAGCTTCAAATATCAAATGTGCAGGTGGTCTTAACCTGAGAATTGAGATAATGGACTTTGTATACACGTCTGAAGCAAAAAAAAAAAATTAATAATAATAACAGACAACATATATGTCAAAGACCATTGGAGTACTTGGTTTCTATTCCGGCGTCGTTTGTGGTTCAGAGTGTGGTCTTCTGTTTTGTTTTTCAGTTTTTGTTTGCAAATTAATGTTGGGCTTTATTTAAGGTATTTTACAATTAAATAGGTTAAGGGTAAAACCGTCATTCCATCAATTATTCAGTGGCAGCATCAAAACAATTAAGGGGTTGTTTGATTTCAATCTGACTGAGTCAAGTCAAACTTTTTTCTCTAATTCGGCCAGCCCAATTTGTTTGATTTGCATGTTTAAAGGTCTGACCCAAATATTTTTCTCTTACCGAGTCAGTGAAAAAAAATTGAGTTTTTAACCATAATGGTGGTGTTTTTAAAAAACTTATTTACCTGATACGTGTATTTTTAAACATATTTACAAAAAAGGGTTTTTTTTAGTAATTTAGTAAAAAAGAAAAAAGCATCGTGCCCTAACTCTCATTCTTCGAATGTCGCTCTAATCGGAACGATTGAAAGACCGCTGCGACACCAAACTCCGGCCAGGCCTTCATCTCCGGCGACTCCACTCCAGACGGAGAGACTGCCGGCCACTCCATTCCAGGTGTGCGGCAACGATTCTAGGCACTGGTAAGATTTTTGATTTCCATCACAGGTTCAATTTTGAAACTTTTGATTCCAAATGTAATAGATTTGGTTAATTGAAGCTTTTGATTTATGTATTTAATCTTCCATTTTGATTGTTTCTTTTGATTCCAAATGTAATTAAAACTTTTTGATTTCCAGTTATGATTTCTTGTCTACATTTGTGAGTTCCATTTTTTAAGTTTAAAAGTATACCCTTTGCATCGATCTCCTCTGGGCTTTGAACAAGCGATATTCCATCCAAATCCTCATCATCTCAGCGAAGACAAGCAATATTCGGCCTTTGACCTTGCCGCCATCATCCAGCCTCGTCGCCGCTTCCGTCCTCCATCCTCGTCGCCATCGCTATCCTCCAAATCGATGGTATGCTTCTGATTTCTCATCTCTAAAATTGATTCCATCTTCATCGATTCTATCCTCTTCGCGCATCTGATTACTTCACGCCTCCATCTGGTCGATGTTGTGCAACCTCTGTCACCTCTCCCTTCTTCCATCAATTTCTCCTACAAACCCTCATCAGCGATTTCCCCTATCTACTGATAAAATCCTCTTCTAGTCTGGTAATTTTTTTTACAATATGCAGGATCTTAGATTACAATTGTGGTGAAATTCCTGATAAATTTTAAGTTTCTGAACTTGCCTTCATTCATTTGTACATGAAAAGTGTTAATCAAAAGATTTGATGAAGATTAAATTCAATCATTCAGCCGATATCAAAAGGATTTACGGTTGAACTTGAATTAATTTAGCTTAAAATTAAGAATCATATTGTTTTTCCTTTACACAGTAGACTTCATAGTTCCTTTAGCATCACCGGTTCTAAACATTTGCTTTCAGCAGCTTATATTTGATTTGTACTTTTTATTTGTTTGTTTGAACCCAAAAAATGATTGTTTTGCTTGGCTTTTGTTTTAGTTTTAGGAAAAAACTTAACCACTTATCTAAGGCATTGACCTATATAGAATCACAAAGTTTTGCTATTAGTTATAGATTTGTTTTCACATAAACCAGTCCATTTATTGCTCACTTTTGATGACAAACAATGTATTTAGAGCAGCAATGAGTTTTGAATATAATGTATACAAATGAATTAATTCTTGGTGTTTGTTTTTCAGGGTGGGGATTTATATATCTAATAAGAAAAGTCATTATGTTCATTACTTGTTTTTTCTACTTGAATGTTAATGATCATAATGTCTTTAGGTAATTAAGGATATCATTTGATTTTTTAAAAGTGTGTAAAAGATATTGAAATAAGGTTTTTAGCTTCTATCTTCCCAAAATTCTATATTTATTTATACTTTAAGAGAATGGGTTTCCTTTTTGAATTGCTTGTGAAGGGTAAAATGGTCATTTTTCATTAGTCAGCACATTCAGTCAGATGTACAATCAAACAACATGATTTCTTATTCAGTCAAGATTTCTTACCTAGACTAGATATCTCTCAGTCAACACTTTTTCAGTCAGCAACTATCAAACGGGACCTAAGGGGAAAAATCAACGCCCGGTGAATATAAAACATTTGCCCTTTGTGCCCCCAAATTAATGTCTCTATTTCTTTTCATGTCCCGCTTCCAACGTCCCCCATAGTACAACGTAGAGGTTTTTGTTACATAAATCAGTATATTTTTTTCTTTCTATTTTTTGCTTCGACCCATCCGATCGCTCCACGTTGCGCACAAGTGAGTGAGACGAGATTCATTCAGGCACGCCATTCTTAAATCGCAGAATTAGGGTTCTACATTTCAGTTTAAAAGTCATTCGGTCGATGAATCTATAATTCACGTCAAACATATGTTTCTATACATTTCATAACGAGGGCAATTCTCTAATGACTACTTCTGATATGGTTATTTCCAAACCATAGTTGATCTCGTCATTAATTTTATGCGTGCTTTCTTCTTTTCAGACATAGTTGCATAATCACACAGTTTGCAATTTCCGATTCTATCCTGATTCGAAAAGCCCTATTTAATCAAAATTGGCCCAAACACAAGACGGAACGGGTTTAGTGGTTTTCGTCGTCTCATCGATTGTAGAGTTCTCGATTCCATCATGGCATCATCCACCGAGGTACTCTCTAGTCTCTTCGCTGATCTGGATCACGTTGCATATCGAACCAATAACATGTTATCCCTCTTTCTAGGGTTCTAATTTGCCCACAAAATCCCTAATTTTCATTCCAGTATCTATCGACTTCTCCATATCTCCGAGCCTTTCCGTTTATTTTTTTAATTATTGAGAAATTTGATTTTTTTTTTTCATGTGAAATCGGTTGTAACTTGTATTGGGTAATTTGTTTTTGTTCTTTCTAAATAGTCATGTAGGTTTTGTTCATCCATCTGGAGTGAAGTGTAGCTTCATCATTGTGAATAGGTTTTGATTGGCCAGCATTCTAGAAGAATCATCCAGCATAACTAGAATAAGGGTTTGTGGTAAAACTTGGCAATTTTTTATCCTTATCGAATTCAACCCATATAAAGGAAAATCTGTAACTTGCAAGCTTTATGCTGTTGCTAAAAGTTTTAGGTCTATTGAATTAGCTATCCCATACTATTAGTTATTGGCGACTTAGATTAGTGTATTAAGTTACATCACCTATTTGGGACGCTGTTATCAGAATTTGGTCTTTATCTGATTCTAATGTGTTTATTACAGATTGATTAAATAAGTTGACATTTAGGTGTCTGATAATTTGCTCCATGATGCTGGTGTTTGTGTTTTTCTGGTATAAAATAAAATTTTGTCTAGGAACTTTATGTTCGGAGCGGAGAGTGTTAAAGGAAAAATGCATTTGACTTGATCTTATGTCTTGATGTTTCATGTTGGTTTAGTTTAATTAGTCCTGCTACATTCAATTTCAAGCGTCGTTGATTAAATTATAATTCCAACAGAAGCTATTCAATTGAGATCATGTATTTCATCTCCCCCTTTAGGTTTCTTTATGGGCATCAACATCTCAAGTGAACCCGTAAATTGTAAAAAGAAAAACATTGAGGTAATTCAAAGATCAAAATGAAGGTGAAAATAGTTTGGAGGAAAGTTGGTGATTATGTCCGCTATGATTTGAAAGAAATTGCATTCCCCTCATCTTTGCCCGACCCTCCTCATTTCAAAAAACGTAGAAAATTAACTTGGAAAGAACGATATTTGGTGAGTATTTTCTTCTTCTTCTTCTTCTTATGTATCTATTAGTTTCATTATTATAAAACTACTATGTGTTTTATAATCATTATTTTTCAGGTGATGAAGGAAGCAACTAGACTTTATGCTGCAAGCTGGGTAAGAGATATAGGTCCAGAGCTTCGACCAAATGAATACAAAAACAAGGAAAAATCAGGAGATGAAAATGATGGGAAAACAGGTTCCAACACAGAATCTGAACCTTCAACATTGGAGGATCTTGGTAAATCTCACAAAAATCTTTTTTCTACTATTTATGCATCCTGCTTACATTCTTTTTAGAAATTATACGTTGAAATTTTTACTTTTTTTTTTTTTTTGGTGATAATGATGATAGCTGTTGCTGCTCGAGGTGGAATGGAGACACTTAGGCCAGCTTTGCAACGGGTTTATATGATTAGAGCATCTGCTTACAGGGATGCTTTAAAGAGCTTCATACAAGGTTACCAAGAAGGCATACAACAAGTCATGGAGAAGAAAGACACCACCACCCTTGAACCTCCTCCTCAACACCAAGAAGAAAATAACGACCCAAAAAAGACTACTTGATCTGTCTTTTTAAGACACCCTCAAATTTTGTAATAATAGTATGTATATTCAGATTTAGTGATGTTGCAAACAGATAATGACTTTTTAGGTATAGATTATATGGATTATAGATACTGTTTTTGTAAAATATCCTCCATGTTTATTAAATTTTTGTAGCACATTGAACATAAGGACTCTACTCGTATATGTTGACTAGGCACACACATCACATAAAACCGGTGCTATGTCATCATCACTTGTTAAATGATCAGTTACAGTATAGTGACATACTGCGAATAAACATGTTAGTTTATTGGTTTTATTGGTAAAGAAAATAGTCTGTGTTGTAAGCATGTAAATCTTCCTTTAACTGTCGTACAAAAAAAACCAAAAATAATGTTCATAAAGCTGATAATTGGTCAATGAAATGACAAAACCTTGAGATTTGTTAAACCACTCTATAATATTATTTAAGGGCCTGTTTGGTTTGCAGAATGTTGCTGAAGGAATTGCATTTGGAATTGGAAAAGGAATCTGTCAGGAATTTGAATCCAATTCCATGTATGTCTTGTTTGGTTGGCAGGCAGGAAATGAAATTGGAATTAATTTCATATTTTGTTTGGTTCGCAGGAATTGGAATTGGAATTAGAATCCATGTAAAATGATAGAATTGCCCTTTTTGTCTAAATTGCTTAATTTTACTTTCTTTTTTAATTTATATGTAAAGATACATTACATAAATTATAAAAATAATAAATTTAATTTAATTGATTGAGTGTTTGTGTCAATATAATGTGAAAATCATGCAAATGACTTCATATAAAATTCTTTAAATACACATCCCAATAATGTTACCACAAAAAACATAACTTAAAAGCTATCACCTTCTTCACTAGATATCTTAATATTGTTACCAAAAAAAAAGTTAACCTAAATTATTTCGTTACATCCAAATCGAAGGCACCAAAAACTTTCATATGCAAAATATCGATCAACATCCAATGCACATCCCAACTGGTAATACTACCCTTCCAAAATGTATTTTACCCAAGCTTCTCTATCACCTTCTTCAATTTCCCAAAAATTTTGAACATTAATGAGATCACTTTTTATCTTGGTCAAAGCTTTGAACTTTTCAAGTTGACTTATTGAATTCATCTTTAAAATCGCCGGAGGGATCTTCTCACTTAACTCGTTAATCTTCATGTCAAATTTAATACCTTCACTCAAATCCTTTGATATTTCTTTAAGACTTTCTGTAATTAAGCCAACTGCCTTGTTAAACCCCTCGTCGTTTCGATTTTTCCTCTTCTTGGAACGAACACTCGGTGAAGTTTCATCATGTTGCATGGCTGTAGTACGACTAACTTCCTCTGAATCTAGAAAATCGTCATCTGAATCTTGCGTTTCTTCTTCTAAATTCACCTCTTGTTCCATCTCCATGAAATCTCTAGCTCTATTTCCTTGAGCTCGGTCTTTTCTAAAAACAATGCAAAGATCTTCATAATAAGGAAATGTTTTGTGTTTCCATCTAGTCGCTTCTTTATGTACCTATTTACCAACATTATGATTCATATAAAAAACAAAAAGCAAAATATTTCCATGTAGTCACTTAATTATTAAAATGTACTTGTAGGTACGCCTCCCAGACCGGATCCTCAGAAGTAATACAATGCTTTTCGGGGTCATAACCAAAACTGCTTGTGTTTGAACCGTTTACCATATCATAAACACATTGTCAATCTTTCTTCAAAAGGCCAAAACATCGTTCAATAACATTTCTTGCCGATGAATGTTTCATGTTAAAGAATTCCTTTGGCGTAGTTGGTTGGTATCCATGACGCCATTCATTTAAGTGGTACCTCTGTCCTCTATAAGGTGCTAGAAAACCCTCTCCATTTGTGTATCCGGCATCAACCAAATAATAACCTATAGATAAAAATTGTAGTTAATAACTTATTAATAAAAATTTATAAATAACATGTATAGTTAAAAAAGAACATACCCGACCTTGGAACTTTAAATCCATGTGGTCTAAGAAGAGCATCACGAAGAACTCTACCATCCGCAGTCGACCCCTCCCATCTAGTTAACACATATATAAACTGCATATCTTGGGAACAAACCCCTAGAACGTTTGTTGCAATGACATTCTTTCTTGTTCTATATCTAGGCTGATCTTCGACTGGAACTAGACACTTTATATATGTTCCATCTAAAGCTCCTAAACAATTCTTAAATCACTTCCATCTTTGATCAGTAGAGTTATTGGGAACAGGTTCGCGTTTCTTAAGCAAATGACTATGTAATCGTATGACTGCATTACAAACTCGAATAAAATGCCTACTAATCGTTTCTCCCGAGCGACGAAACCGACATATTATAACACGATTCTTAACATTATGAGCAAGAATATGCAGAAAAATAGCAACTTTTTCATGAATCTCCATATTCCTACTTGGTTTTAGGCCTCCCAATGTTTCAAGCATACAACATAATTTACTAAAACACATTCTAGACATCCTAATTTGTGATATAGACATGGTGTCACTCTCATAAACGTATCTATGTAGTATTGGGTATCGATGTACATTTGAAGAAAGATGCTTAATACGTCGTTTATCCCTATGCTTTTTGAATATCATTAAGAAAAGGATTACAACAACGTGTAAAACCACGTTCCACCATGTTAAAATCAATGAAGTTTGCCTTTGTCTACGATTGCGTGTTGTTAAACTAAGTCGAGACATTTTCTTGTAAAACAGAAAAACAGTATACATATTCCATTGATAGCAAAAAAGCAAAATGACATATATTGATAGTAAAACAACAAAACCACAAAATGTTTTATGTTCTATCAATTTAGCAAGAAACCAAGACATGTTTTCTCTGTTCAGTAATAGTTGTTGGACAAGGAATTACACAACTTCATAAAAAAATTAAACCAAATAACCTGAATAGCTTCCCAGTTCTATAACAAACAAACGAAATTAAAACAACCAGGGAAAGAACATTCGGTTTTTCTGAAATCGTGAAAAGAAGGAGAAATTAGAAAAATCATAAAATTAGAAAAAGATGGAAAGAATGTGAAGAAATCGATTAGCTAACGGTTGTTGTAGACTATGAATCGAGCATGAAATTCAGAAAAGAACTTTAATTTAATCGATATGATTCACTTGAATTCAGAAATCAAATAGCTTGAAACCATGAATCGACCAAGACATGCTTCACAGGTGTTTTTTGGTTCGAATATGAAGAGAGAGAGAGAGAGAGAGAGAGAGAGAGAGAGAGAGAGAGAGAGAGAGAGAGAGAGAGAGAGAGAGAGAGAGATCACCTGAAAGTCGTCGGCCGATCCTTGTTACGATGAGGAGAAGACGCGAAGAGGATGTCGACTCAATGAGAATGGGATGAACGACTAGGTTAACTGATGTATTGTATTGTTTAGCAAGGGCAAAATTGTAATCTTGTGCTTTCCATGTTATGAAAGAATTAATTCCTTTGAGATTGTGAAGGAATGGACTTTACTTCATTTGAACGGAAAATAATTCATTTAGCATTCCTTTTCCTTCCCTTGAAGCTGAACCAAACATAGGAATTTGAGGGAATTGGAATCCTTTTCCCTCAAATTCCATTACATTCCTGCTAAACAAACACCCCCTAAGATTCAAATTTCTTCAATATCCAATTATCTTGATATATTCTATTCATTCAAAAAACATTTTGCAAATAAAACGTCTTTATTATTATTTTTTTAAAAAGTTCCTATAATGTTTTTAATATTTATTTATAGTACAATATTCTATAATAATAGTATATTTTTTACAGAAAGATTTTAAAATTTTTTCATTATTTAAATATATTTTAAGCAACTGACAACATATTTATTGCATGATAACATGTTTATAACAAGATATATGGAAAAATATCGACCGACCCAAACAACGAACACATATTGCAATAGTTATTTAATTGTTTGGATATTTGACAATTTTCAATAATTTTAAAGTAACATCTACCCTAATAAATAAGAATGATTTTGCCACATGTTCTTCTCTCATTCAATTTGCTACATGTCATTTTGTCATAATTTAAAGATATATTTATTTTCCACTTGTCATTTATTTATTTTCCATATCTGATATATTATTAATTAGTTTCTATAAATTAAACATACCATAATGATATGAATTTCAAATTTTAAATTTTAAATTTCAATTTCAATTTCAAATAAATTTACACTTTAAACCTTTGTTTTTAACATTTTGTTATAATTAACCTGTTTAGTATACGGGTCTGATAACTAAACAATAATTTTAATTTATTTATTTTTTGCATGTTTTTTTCTCATAATTTTTATTTATTTCAAATTTCGAATTCAAATAAACTTCTCATTTAACTGTTTCCATTTAACATTTTGTTTTAATCAACCCGTATAATATACGGGTTTCACAACTAGTAAAAAAATAAAAAACGATCTTGGGTTAAAAGAAAATGCATATAATGAAATAGGAGTAAAAACATGGTAATTAGAGATTATTCCATAAGCATTTTTCTACTAATTATCCAAAACTTTAATCAATCAAATTGATAACTTTCGGCTATTAGCTACCAACTAATTTTCAGGTGTTGTCTTTACTTCTTGAGGTTGAGGGTTCAAGTCTCGTCGGAGAAATATGTGGATTTTGGAGTAGTTTAGGATTATATAGTATTTGTCGTTTAAAAAAAAAAAAAAAAACTAGTTTGGTCAAATATAAGATAATACAAATTTTTTTCAATCTCAACTTTAATGGGGTTTTGTGAGATTACTAATACTTGAATGGTTCTTTCTGAAGGTTTACCAAACATAGAGGGTAGTTTGTAAAACTTATCGAAAGATGTCTAATTCTATTTCTAGGGCTTGAACTTGTTGGTATTCGTTCTCCCCCCTTTTCATTCGCAAACACACAAATTGAAAATCGCAGTAGGATCTCGAAGTTTCTCTTTGACGATGCTGACGGCCGATATACCACCGAACCAGACAATTTACGTTAAGAATCTCAACGAGAAGGTCAAGAAAGAAGGTATTTGTTTCAGCGCTATTCTGCTGTTTCTGTTATGAACTTGTAATACCACGAATTCGAAGTTGTTAGTGTTAAATTCCTATTTCTTGAAAAAAAAATTATAACGAGAGTCTTGCACTTGTGCTGTGAATGTTGGTTTTTTTACTCGATATAAGAGATGAGTGTGTAAAATTCTATCGACTGCTTGCAAATTATATGGCATCACTAATTGACTACAATTGGGGAGAAGTGCTGGGAAAACTTTCTCTTTCTGATTAGCGGTCTTAAATCGTTGGAACTTGAGAAATGCTGTTGTTAATTTTATTTCGTGCTAACTAAAAACATTTGTTAATGAGAATGCTGGTGAACACCTAAACTTTGAGTGAAGATATGATCTGGAACTAACAAATACATTTGTGCATTGTGGACTGTATTAGGGAAAAAGGATTTATGTTTTGTTCCATGTTAGAGGCTAACAAAAGCTATTGAAGTTGCCACTTTTAGTAGCTCCACAGGATACCAATTGACTTGGAATTTTGAAGTGTAATATTTAGTAAAATTGCTGCAGTAGTAACATGTTCTTTTTGTTATCAGAGTTGAAAAGGTCTCTGTATGCCTTATTCTCTCAATATGGTAGGATTTTGGATGTTGTTGCTTTGAAGACAACAAAACTTCGTGGGCAGGCATGGGTTGTTTTCAGTGAAGTCACTGCTGCCAGCAATGCAGTTCGCCAGATGCAAAATTTCCCATTTTATGAAAAGCCTATGGTGAGTTTCATAACTTTTATAAAAATCTATTAATAACAAGAGAATCATTAATCAATTTATTGATACAACACAGAGGATCCAATACGCCAAAGGCAAATCAGATTGTATTGCAAAAGCAGATAATACATTCGTTCCAAAAGATAAGAGAAGGAAGCAAGAGGAAAAAAGTAAGTTAAAAAATGACATATTTGCCCTGCTACTTATAAATTGACTATAAATCTAACATACAAGATTTTCCCATGCTTTGACAGCTGAGAAGAAGAGAGATGCTCCACAAGCTACTACCAATGGTGCAAGAAGTGACACAAATGGTGCCCCTGCTGTAAGTTTCTTGTAACCAAACTATCTAGAAACTTTGTTATTCTCAGGGGTAGGATGGTAATTTTGTTGAATTTTTGTTGCAGGCTTCGTATCGAAATGGGAGATCAAACACAGAAGAAAGCACACCACCTAACAATATTCTGTTTGTACAAAATCTGACACATGATACAACAGAGGACATGCTGCAGCTTCTGTTCAAACAGTTTCCTGGTTTTAAAGAGGTGAGAATGATTGATGCAAAACCAGGAATTGCATTTGTTGAGTTTGATGATGATAATCAATCTTCAACTGCAATGCAATCCCTGCAAGGTTTCAAGATCACCCCTCAAAACTCAATGGCTATCAGTTATGCCAAGAAGTAAAACCACCCTTTTTGGGTTTTGTATTCTATGAATGATTTGTAAGGAATTTTGGCAGATTTTTTAACTCTTTGATGCGAGGAAATTATGGAAACTATTCTAAGATCAATTGTGATCTCTTTTCTCAACAAACTTGATTAGGGATTATGCAGGATATAGTTATAAGAGAAACGATCCTATGTGTGTTTGAGATCTCATTAGTATTTTGTGGGAAATTGTATGGCATGATCACTTTATCACTTCTCACTCTATTGTATTTCATGGAACAAAAATAAAAATGAAAGACTAAAATTAAGGAGACATTTTTGTAAACAATTAATCTTGTAAAGTTTGGATTGACGTCTTAGTTAGGGTATGTTTGGGTTAGTTTTTTTATGTCAAAATTGATTTTTAAGAAAAGTGCTTATTAGCTTATAGCCTTTAGGAAAAAATGGTTTTAAAAAGTGTTTGGATACGAAAAGTTGTTTTTTCAAGAGTAAAATGGTTAAAAAGCTAGGATTTTTCAGCTTTTTGAAAGCTTTAGTTTTTTTCATCCCAAAAGTTGTTTTAAAAAGCGCTTTTTAAATAGACAAACACTTGTTTAGCTTATTAGCTTTTTAAAAAGCTAAAAAACTAATAAGCTTTTTTTAAAAGTGATCCCAAACATCCACTTAATAACATAGGTTATTTGGGGATTAAAATATCTCATGGGAATGTAACTACCAATTAAGGAGTCAAATCTTTTGAAAAACTGAATTCCAAATCAGAAACAAAAAAATAGGGAAATCAACATCAGGAATCAATAGCAAGAAATCCATACATTGTTAGGGTGGAAGGAGTAGACCACTTCTAAGTTCTAACTTATTTAACCCACTTACCAGGTTAGCTCTATATCAACTTTTTTTTTTAAATAACCCACAACACATGAAAACCATATTTGATTGCGTGGGGTTGGGTATGGGTCGGTGATTGCGGTAGTGACGATGGGGGTCGGTGATTACAGTAGTGGCGATGATGGGTGCGTGTGTGTGGATGTGGGGTCGGGTGGAAGGGGTGGCATGTGAGTGGATGTGTGTTTAACTTTTAGAAAAAAATTGGAATTAGAAAAATATGAAAAATCATAATTATCAGCTTTCTAAAATTTTCTAAGTTATTTATATTTTTAGAAATCGAAAAATTTTCATTTTCTGTAAAAAAAATTTAGAAAAATTGGTAAACTATACACGTTTTCAATTTTTATTTTTGGAAATTTTTTCCGTAACTAAACGTACCCTTTGATACTCTAATTTTCATCTAAGTATACATCTTCAACTAACTAAGAATGACAATGACAATGTTTTATATAATCTTTTTTACTTTATTATAAGTATTATTATAGATAAAAAAAACAAATCTAGTAAAATTCATTAACTATTATTTTTTTAAAAATAACCATAAATTTAAAGAAGGGAAATCTCCAAAGAAGTCCTAAAATTTTGGTCTAGTTTACGTTTTAGTCCTAAACTAATTTTTGTTTACGAAAAAGTCCTAAAAACCGGTAAAAGTATGCATTTTGACCCTTTTTGACCGGTTGAAACCGGCAACAAATTAATTTGGGACTATTTTATAAACTGACTCAAAATATTGAGACTATTTCACAAAATGACCCAAAATATTAAGATTTTTCTGCAAAAAAAAAATATTAGGACTTTTCTGCAAATAAAAACATTATTATTATTATTATTATTATTATATCAAAAATATAAACAAGTATACTAATTTTTAAATTCATTATTATTAATATTTTTAATAATACATATAAATACACTTAAAATTATTAAATAAATTATTTAAAGGTGAAGGTGGTAGTGATGGTAATGCTTTAAGCATTGAAATCATGAATAGCTGCTTGTATGTCCTCACTTTGTATATGATCATTTCACATTTCTTATTATTGTTTTCAATTCAAAATATCAACACTTAACAATTTAAAAGAAGTTGCTTATTTGTAAAATTATGTATAAATAGTTTAAGATAAAAGGATTTCTCACTTGTATATAAAATTTCTTAAGGTAGAATGATTTATTTTCAAATCCAACAGATCCACAATAAATATTTACATTGGTGGCCCATATCAAAATTCGAAAATATTAATTAAAATATCTTGTTTAATAGAAAGTAATATGGCTTGTTTTGCTTTATCACACTATATCTGCTATCTTTCCAAAAAATCATAAGGATAAAGTAATGAAAAAGAGCAACACACATGTTGGTAATTCAAATACTTACACACAAGACAACACGCATATCACACGCTCACTATTTGTAAACAATTTAAAAAATCAGTAGCTTCTTTTAACTTATTAAATGTTAATATTTTGAATTAAAAACAATAATAACAAATATGAAATGACCATATACAAAGTTAGAATATACAAACAGACATTCATGATTTTAAAGCTTAAAGCATTACCATCCGCTCAACCTTCACCTTTATAAAATGTCTTTAATATTTTTCTAATTTAAATGTATTTATATGTATTATTAACAATATTAATAATAACAAATTTAAAAAATAGTTTACTTATTCATATTTTTAATATAATAATATTAATTTTAATAATAATAATAATAATAATAATAATAATAATAATAATAATAATAATAATAATAGTAAGGTTTTTGTTTGCAGAAAAACCCTAATATTTTTTATTTTTGCAGAAAAGCCTCAATATTTTGGGTCAATTTATGAAATAGTCCCAAATTAATTTGTTACCGGTTCCAACTAGTCAAAAAGGGTCAAAATGCAAACTTTTGCCGGTTTTTTTGACTTTTTCGTAAACAATAATTTGTTTAGGACTAAAACATAAACCGGACTAAAATTTTAGGACTTTATTGGAGATTTCCCTTTAAAGAATAACCAATCTAACCATTGAAATTGCGTACCGGTCATGGCCTACAATTTTATCTAATAGGCTGTAATTTCGAGAATATAGGCTTCAATTTGGTCATAGACCAATCCCATATGGCTAGCTATTTGGACCATTTTTATATTCTTAAAGGACTCCTAATAATTATCTTAACTTTTTTCTTAAAATAAACTAATCATTACAAAAGCGGACCTATTAATTACTCTAATTTTTTATATTTTTAAAGGATCCTTTCATCTCTCATGATTATTTTATATTTTACTTTAAATAAACTAATCATTACATAATAAAATGTTTCAATATAAAGATTTGTTTATAGAAAAAAATTTAAAATTTTTATAAAAAAATATTAAAATAAAAATATATTTATTTTTTCAAATCTATAAAATAAAATATTTTCAATAAAAAATTTAATTATTTTTTCTGTTTTTAAATAAAAGAAAAGAATGAGATTTTTGATGTGTGTGTAGATTTTTATTTCAAATTGGTGTATGGTTGTATACATACTTGAAACAATGGTTGCTATAGGTATATGTATCGTCACTATATTTTCTATTAATAATACTTAGTTTTCATTTAAATATTTAATATCTTTTTATTTTTATTTATTGGTTTATAAAAATATTAAAATATAGAAAATATTGAAATATATAGAAAACGTTGACATGTTTTATTATTTTTTGATTATAAAAGAATAAAATATATAATAAATAAAAAGTTAATAGTTATTAAATGATAGGTACAAGTTTCAAAAAAAAAAATAGTTTTTAATAATCACATAAATTTATACCTAAAAAATCATTTATTAGAAGTTCCCTAAGAAATTCTAGGGTCCAATTAGTAGGACCCAATCCCATAAGCGTAAGATATTAAAGGTTGAAAAAAAAGCTATAGATAGACTATAAGAAATTGCATATGGCAATGTCATTTGTGATTTCGTCTAGAGAAAAAAATACTCAGATTCAATAATTAATGAATTTAATTTGTTAGATTTGTTTTTTTTTTTCTCATTATTATATCATAGTTTTTTTGAACTATCAAATAGACATACACTTCTAATCATAGTTCTAGACCTATATATTATCCACCTTGAGACTTGAACGGTGAATCAAATAACACATTTTTAATATATCTAATTCTGTTGGGCCAAAGGCTATTATTAAATTATTTTTAACGACAATAATTTATTAATTTGGTTGTTTTTAACTATGTTTAATAATATTAGTATTGCATACATACTAGTTGCCTATTGTATTATATAAAATAGAGGCTGCATGTGAAGAGTCGAACTAAATTTATATGGTAGCAAGGTTTGCACGTGAAGAGGTTGTGCGAAAGTTAATATAGTTTTTGGATACTCGGTATCTATCCATTTAATCTTTTAGAAGTTGTTGGTCTCTACATGAACACGTGACAAGAGATAGATGCATGAAACTATCCTAAAAGGTTAAATATTTATCACTTATTCCTCTGCTATTTATAGTACAATCCAAATTTGATATTACATAGAAGCTGATAATTAAAAAAAGACACGACAACGTATGACCAAATTATATTGATTGCAAAACTATTGGTGCACCTTGAATTGTAGTTACTACTTACTACTCTAGTATTATGTATATAATATTGTCGACACAAACCATATTCGAGTCTGACTTAATTAAAAAATATATATACAGATTGAGATTGTATTCCAATTTAACGCAATATTGTTTTTACCACATTATGCAAATTTGTCATTGGAATTTCTTTTTTCCATATTGCACTAAGCTTCATGAAAGTGATCATAATCTTTATATGACCCCGAAGTTAAAATTATGTTATTGTTTAAACTTTAAATATTCAATATTTTGATTCTTTTCATCTACTTCTTTTTTTGGTTTAACATTAGGTTGGTATGGAACACAAATAATGAGTTTTTTCGAAAGCAAGCAGACAACTCAAACTGCCTTGTTTCACAATTTTACATTTGAAAAACCGCTTCTGAAAAAAATTATTTAGACAGTTTGAAGTGCCACATGCAACTTGGGCGGGAGATGTTGCAGGCAATTCCGAAAATTAACATTCCAATTTTCCGATAGATGAGTATATATACTCATATTTTCCTTAGTTTGGAACTGTCTTACGAAAACTAACATTCGGTATACTTTCTTCGTAAACGAATTCACAATTTTAGTGCTTAAAACTGACTGTTTTCCTCACAAATTGATTTCTTTTTTCATAAAATACGACCATATACGTTCCCTAAAATATCAAGATTCTGTTTTATTACCTTATTTCTAACACATGGTTCCAAATTCAAAGCCTTTTTGGAAATAAAGTTTGTTCCAAAAATATCAATTGAAATGCTAGTATGCTACCCATATAATCAACTAAATATCTATTTTGTCATATCCGAAATTATCAGATATTAATTTAGTATTCTTGTTTTGAAGCGAGAATAGTATTTTACATATGTGTTTAATCCACAATGATGTTTGCATATCCAAAAAAACAAGCGTTATTAAACCATCTACAGTATTTTATTTTTTATTAATGCATTCAACATAGCTCTATAAGTCTTTAATATTTAGTCACACTATATGATGAAAGTGGGGTACGATCATGGAGAATTTAGAATATTATTACAACATTCATACAAATTGCACCTTTATTGACTGGCTTTATCCTGGTCAAAAATAGATAGTGGACTTATAACAAATTTGACCTTTTCTTTGCCTTGTTTAATGAAGCATTGTTTGGTGTATGGGGACAACATTTTTCTTTTGCATATGAATTAGGATAATGTTAATAAAATGGTCACTCAATTGCGTTTATATATATATATGTCAAATTCGATTAAAATATATGATAAGATCGAAAAACCCTATATTTATATTTTTTCAATGGTTTAGATATACAAACTTAGACGGTCAATTTGATAAAAAAAATATAGGTGGAATGAAGTTGCTAACGGCAACATAGTAACAAACAATAATGAATGGCCATCTGATATATAAGACTATGTGTTATACCTCTCATGAAATGGGAACAAGGTTTGACGTGCACCGTTGGCACAACGCGCCGCCTAAGGCAGTACCAATGATTTCCATCCTAGTTGTGGACTCATCTCCAAATTATTTATTCTCTTTCTTTCTTTCTTTCTTTTCTTGTGATAGTTGCCTTTCTCCCCTCTCTCATGCCCTTCCTCTCTTTTCCTTTGCACGTTATGCAACATGCACACCAGTATTTTTTGTTCTTGAATGAGTGAAAGATAGGTATACATTGTCTGAAAGAATAATCTAAAGATTGAGGAGGAAATGATATGATTCTAAAATGATAGATAATGGATGAAATGTGAATAAAAGTATAAACACATAGCTTAAATGATGGTGATTCTTGAACTTGTATCATATACATTTGTTAATGAAAATAATCAAAACATTTAGAGTAAATTACAATTTTGGTCCTTGTGGTTTGGTTAAATTCGCATATTCAATTCAATCATTAAAATTTTGATAAGATGCATCTTTGTGGTTTAAAAAAATTGCACTGCATATATATATATATATATATATATATATATATATATATATATATATATATATATATATATATATATATATATATATATAAGGGTAAAATAGTATTTTTAAGTGGATTAAGAATGTGTAGTGCAATTTCTTTAAACAATAGGGATGCATCTTGTCAAATTTTTAAAAATTGGACTGAATATATGAATTTGACCAAACCACAGGGATCAAAACTGTAATTTAATCAAACATTTAAACTTCTCACAAGCTAAAATAAAATTTTAAGTAGATTTATAAATTTGACCAGATTTATCTAAAATTATATTGCGGAGTATATTTATTATTTGATCTTTTTGGCTAGATTTTATGTAAGTAAAATCGGATTTCATAATTCAGTAGCTTTCTTTATAAAATTATTGTTGAAAAACATATATAGTATGTTTGCATAATAGTCTGCATGACTAATGTTCCTATTTATTAATTCCTAAGTTTTATTTTTTTAATTTGATTATCGGAACCAATTAAAATGGAAAAATAACTTATCAAGGTAATCATCTTAATCGCTTTGTTTATATTTATGTATCTTCTTTATTTTTGTAAACGTTTAACTATTTAACTTGTTATAAGTGTTCACATATTGTCATTGTCACCGGCTATAGCAGGTGACAATAATAATATGTGAACAAACTAACAAGTTAAATGGTTAAATGTATATATATATATATATATATATATATATATATATATATATATATATATATATATATATATATATATATATATATATATATATATTTTTGCCTAGATGTGAACAAAACGAAAAGTTAATTACTCTTATAAGTCATTTTCCCCACTTTTAATAGCGATTTTATTTTTCATATTTGTTTGTATTATTTTTTTCAAACGTTATTTTTAAAATATTTATAATTTATTAAATATTAATTAAATATTGATTAATTTTAAACTTTACTTTTAAATTAATAAATATATTTTTGTTATGTGAAATATTTTATGTAGCTTCTTTTATATATATATATATATATATATATATATATATATATATATATATATATATATATATATAATATTTTTAAGTAAATAATATCTAACAATAAAATTAAATAAATTAAATATATAACAATAAGTATGGAGGGTCTTTTAAACAAATAAAAAGAAAGTAATACTTAGCAAATAAAAAAACAAAAAAAAATGTATATAATGTAAATATTTTAAAATTATTCCAACTTTTTAATACTTTTTAATTAGAATTTTATAAACTTTTAATTTTTTTAATACGACGTTTTAAATTAGTTTTTAACAGAAGTATTTTAAAAAGTTATAAAAAATATTAAATTGTCATACAAAACCTGTGAAACACTTTAAAAATGTTGTAAAAGAAAGTTTAGAAATAAATGTATGAAAGTTATAAAAAAAATATTAAAATTCAATAAAAAAAAGTTAAAACTTGTAAGAAAAATTTAAAACATTTATAAAACATTTGTTTTAAAAGCACTTGAATTAAAATTATATGAAAGTATAAAAAAAAGTTTTAAAAAAAATTATAAGTAAAGTTTAAAACATTGTATTAGAAAACCCTAGAGGAAAATATATCATAAAAATGTTGTAAGAAATTATAAAAATTCTTAAGAAATTTGTAAAAAAAAATTATTCACATTTAGGAAACTTTCTTTTTTTATATATATTTTACCATTTAACTTGTTAAATATATTTGACCATTTAACAAGTTAAATGATCAAATGTGTACAAAAAAAAATAAAGTTACCTAAACGTGAACAATACGAAAAAGTAATTACCCTCGCAAATCGTTTTCTCAATTAAAATAAGTGTTTGTTTTACAAGCGGGCAAAATTAGATTTGCTTACTAATGTGTTTATTTTCACTATTAGTTTTAATATTTATAAATCCTAACTAATTTAACTAGTTAAAACACTAATATGACAGTGTATGCGTAATAGTATAGTAAAAATAAGTAAGGTGTCATACTTATGGAACGGATAATTTTTAATAAGAAAATAAATGCTAGTACAAAATAAACTAAATAAAATATCTATAAAGTGGACCGGAGAGAGTGGGGGGTGGGGGGGGGGGGGGGGTTACTATTTTGCAAGATCAGCAACTTAAATCAAAAAATTAACTAACAAATTACTACGATTAATTTAATCTAAAATGATCAAACATAAACGACTTTAAACCACGATTTAAAAAGTATTTCCGTTTAGTTTCGAATCACCTTTGTACTAGATTATTAATGTTGGTTGCTGACCAATATGAGACTAACTCACTTGGCAGATGCTTTGACACTTACATCGAAGGTCTCAAGTTCTAATCCATGCATATGTGAATTTTACTAACTTGAGTGAATACTAACTTCTAACCACTAACCGGACATTCCAAAAAATAATTAATGTTGGTAACAATTCAAACACATAATATTGATAATTAATGCGCTCTAACACAATCAAAATTACTAACTATTAACACCTAACTCTAGTATATGTTCAATCTCTAGATCTAGCTATTCAATGATCATAAATAAATAGATATCAAGTTTATGCAACTAGAATGGTCATCTGACTACACAAAACTTGCAGAATAAGCAATAAATATTAGAATTATAACATCCTAGGAAATTGATCTATCACACTATAACATCCTGATTCCTAGGTATGAGAATTTTTATTAAAAACTCAATTTTTCTAGGAACTCGTCGAGTTGATGACCTCAACTTGACGTGTTGAAAGTTTTCGGGTCGCGAATCTTTTTAAGACCAACTTGAAGAGTTGGAGAGGTAAACTCGACGAGTTAGTGGCTGAATATGAAAACCCTAACTTTTAGGGTGTTGCACCCTATTTAAAGGACTTAAGTCAAATTGATGGCCTCCTTAATAGCCTCCTCTATCCAGAAACCCTAGAATTTGTGCGTCTTACCCCAAGTTGAGCACGTGAGCTTAAAAGTTGCATCTTTTGGTCTTATTTTGAAAGAGCTTGAAGTTGGTTGTGCCAAGCCTGAAGGGAAATCTGTAGATCCAGAATCTCCTTGAGTTTAGCTACTATTTTGAGGTAAAAAGTCGAAAAGTTGCTCATCTATTTGCTTAGATCTCTTCCTTAGAAGTTTATTGTCATATTTGACTCATTTTCGAATTGTTCATGGGGGTTAAGCATTTCATGGAGTTATCACTTTAGATCAGGACTTTTGATGGCCTCATTTGGCTTAAAGTTGCAAACTTTATTGAGTCCTAGGCCTCTTTCATGCTTAAGATCCCTTAATAAGCTTTCCTTGAGAGTTAGAGCCTCTTTGGGGCATGCATGAACGTAAAGTTGGAAACTTTATGTGACTTTCCAACTCTTGGGTGCTAGATCTACATCTTGAAACGTTGGACTTGATGAAAAAGGATTGAATGTGTAAGAGGGTAAAACTCGGTGAGTTTTCTAGCCAACTCGGCGAGTTGGTTGGGGTTTTACCCGACTTTCTGAATACTATAGGAACTCGACGAGTTGGGTCAACATTGACTGTTGACCTTGACTATTGAATTTGACTTTGACCATGGTTAACCATGTTTGACCCTTGAGGGCATTTTGGGTATTTCGTAGTTTTGATAGAAATGGTCACATGGTGGTTGTAGGCATTTTACTCCAGAGTTAAGATTTTGAGTTTGATCGTACTAGTTCAACATTACTTGTGAGGTGAGTTTTCCTCACTATATTTACCGAGTCGCAAGCACCAAGGCCGGTCCATTGGATTGTTACCAAGGTTATTGTCTCATGCTATGTGTAAGGATTTACTAGATCTGTATTTCAATTATAGAATAATGACATGCTTAGTGATCTGTTAGATCTGTTTGACTGACTGTGCGTGCCAGCTAGTACTTGATATGATATTTGTCGTTATTTTATGTATGGTTGGGTTGATGCGGTCCTGCTTTGTGTTGAAGACCAACAAACCCAAGGTGTCCCGGATAGACTGAAGGCCGAAGGTGGCGTACTGGTCAGACCGAAGGCCCTGAGGGTGTACCATTTAGACTAAAGGCCAATGGGGCGTTCTAGTCAGGCTGAAGGCTTTGTATGCATGCTGTTTTCTGTTACTATTATGTTTGGTGATGTTTTCGTATTTGGGGGGGGGGGGGACTCGCTATTTAAAGGACTTTAGGATTACAGTTTTCATTATGTTTCAGGTACTTTCAAGGATCGCGGGAAGGCGAAAGGTGTGATCATGCACCTCCTTATATTTTTATTTCACGATTTTGGGATCTCTTTGATGTTGAACTTATTTTGAAAAACAATTTGTAAACAATGGTGGTTTTAAAGTGTGTTTTTAAAAGTTTAAATTTTCCTGAATTTTTTGAATGTTACACACACACAAGCAAAAACCAACTTAAATAAATTCATAGAACTCAAAATCAACGCATACTATTAGGTTTCATCTATGCTAAATGAAAGTTAGGGTATTTAGCCCAAAACTAAGTCTGAAATATAATAAAAAAAAACAAAGTAAAATAGAGTAAACATGTTTAACTAGGCACACTAAATGATTTCAAGTGTTTTCATTAAGATATCTTCAATCCTTGATTTCCAGTCGGAATTATGATATTCTTAGGGTTTTTAGGAAGTTTTTGGTCGCTCTTTATTGCAGAAAGTTGCAGCATCCCATCACATTCTGACCTAGAAGTTGTATTTATAAGTTGCCATAAATTGGTCGCCATGTCGTGGCAGATAGCTCGCCACGTCACGGAAGACATTTTCTTTACATATGCTGTAAGATTTCCATGCAAATAAACATGAATCTTGTAGGCTAGACACGTCACCATCTCGTTCCCCAAGTTATGCCCACGACATGACATCCATTTTTATGCACAATTTCTTCTCTTTGGAAATTGCATTCAACCCTCCAATTTTTTCCTTGAGAGAGTCTCGTAATGTGACAACCCGAAACTTCTGTATCGCACACTTAGCCATTTCAATCAAAGTTAAACATGTTTCGTTGACTTCTAGCACTGTTTGAGGGTTCGTTTAAGCGATTCTAAGCTTGAGTTATGACCAAGGGTGAGTTTAGGAATGAGTCAGCAAGTCGTATACTGTCAAAACAGGGCCATACACACCCTTAGAGGGAGTGTACGTCGTACACATGGGTGTGCGGCCGCACACACACCTCCTGGCAGCACACTCCTTTCTAGGTAGGACACCCACCCTATATAAAGGGTAGACCCCTTCCTTTCATTCCTTTAACATCTTGGCAGCACACAACATCATTTCCTCTCAAGTTTCTCCAACTTTGAACCTTCCACAGCTTCAAAAACGAGAGTAATCCATCCCTTAACTTGTTGTGCATGAAGAACCTCTTGATCTAGGCCTTGAATCATGAAAGTCCCGCCATGTTCTTCATCTTGTTGAAGGAGTGCGGCCACACACTCATGTGTGCGGCAGCACACACATTTGTGCGACCATACACACACACCATAGGACCACAAAACCCATTTCTAAGACCCCTAAACTTGTACTACAACCAAGTATGGGCCTAGGACACTTCATGGATGCAAGTATGGACCTTGAAAACACCTCAAAGGCACTTCCATCATGAGTGTACGACCGCACCACCCCATGGCCGCACACACCTCTTTAAAGTGGCCATATAACTCACTCATGCAATCCTTTGAGGTCCTAACACTTAATGTAAGTAGTTCCCAAGTTCTTAGATGGGTTCTTTGTCACATCTAGTGGTGAAATTACCATCATTTGACTCCTTTATGTGTCATTACATGGTGACTAGGATCAAATCGTGTTCAAGGCTTCACTTGAACATCTCGCAATTCCGTATCGATCCTTCATTCAAATCACCTGAGGTGAGTTCATACCCCTACACTTTTCGTATTTTTAATGTTTTTAGGGGGAATACAAGCTAAACATAAATGTTTTCAAAACTCATGAAATTCTCATACTTTAACCCTTTTGTACTCGTGTTGAGCATAAGGGTCGTTTGTTCACTGAAATTTCATAGTTTTCCCGGATTCGCTATTCACTACGTTACTCAAGCAAACTATAATCGGTATAGTTTGGGGATTTTTCTAAACATAACAAGTATAGAAACTTTCACTACTAAACGTATGCACTAAGAACAATAATAGTTTACAATTTGCACCACTACTCTATTATGTTTTTCATAACTGTAATTATCTCTACGAAACGATATACAATTCGGATTTTCACTACGGTAGAACGCTACTACACTACATGTAAACAAGATTATACAATACTGTGAGGCGCTACTTCACTACTGTAACCTTAGGTGTACAGGGATTACATCCTATCATAGTATAACCAGAGTCTCCTGGAGGGAGAGCGTGAGATTTGTGAATAGATCTATTTGGGGACTGAAAATCCCCACACCCGAACTGCTAGCTACAGTTGGGTAGGCATGCCCAGGGTGACAAATGTCATTTAACTCGACGCTTGAAGAACGTTGGAAAGGTCTCTAGTCATATCAAATATGGTTTATACGACTCACATTATGTATAAATCACCTTTAGTTTACAATCTGACACTCTTCAACGGTTTTATTTATACTAAATAGAACTAAAACACACTACGTATACTGGCCAAAGCCAGAGTTTTCAAACAGAACCAATTAAGCAATGGCTTCACATACAAAATACTTATACTTCATGATTAGCTTTAGCTAGTCACATGAGGTAGTATTTTCGCATATCACTACAGTTTTCAGTAACAAACATTCATGGTTTTATACGGAATCGATAACTCTAGATTTTCACTAAAGAAAATATCGGATTTTGTTGGAAACATACAAATATTCATGGTTTACTACAGAACTGATAACACTACATTTTCATTAAAGAAAATATCGAAATTTTCTTAAAATTATACAAAACATTTTCTGCTAGCTCATCAATAAGTTTCATTACAAACTACTGCTTATGAACTCACCAGCTTTATATTGATATTTTTTTTAAAACTGCTTGTATTCTCAGGAAATCAGTAGACAGGTACCTATTGGGTTTTTGAGGAGTTGGAGCAATAAGAGTTTAATGTTTATATTCTATATATATATATATATATATATATATATATATATATATATATATATATATGATGAAATACAAACAAGTTTCAGACAATTTCCAAATTGATGTAAACATTTTTTTCAATGTAATGGTTGCGTTGGTATGATTGCGATTATACTTTGGTTGTGATGCTATACATGACGTCCTCCACCCCAGAACGTTTCCGCCATTCTGGTTTTGGGGTTTGTGACACGTAAGTACAGTGAGGGAAAACTCATCTCACAGACTGGACAAAAGCTGATGAGGTCTCGACTATCCGAATCTCAACTCTATCGAACCGGGGTTTTAAATGTAGTCCTTTGATATGATATGCAACGACTCGGGTTATGTCTTCATGTTTTCTTCTATGGCATGACCGGTTCATCTTCTCTTCATACTCCAAATGCTCCATGCTCTATAATGCCTACAAAATAAATCAAAAATAATGAAGTAGTACTCTATTTTAATAAAATATGCAATTGCCCAAATAATTAACTAAATGCAAGAATTATGAGGTTAGAATGCTACGAAATGACGAAAATAAATATGAAATATATATATATATATATATATATATATATATATATATATAATATATATATATATATATATATACACACTCTAATAAATGAAGATTTTTTTGTCACACGTCACATTCTCATTCAACTTGTCATATGTCATTTTATGGGTTTGTTAAATTCTATATAATATTTTAATGTAAAAATTACAAATATATCAATTCATTAATGGATTTACTTTAATTTCAAAATTCACAAACTAAAATTCATTAGTTTCTTTTGTTTATTTATTAGATTTAAAAGATAAAAAATATTTCAATTTTAATAATTTATTATTTTTCTTATTTTCTTATAAATCTAAAGTTTTTAAATATTTAGACTTTCTTATTTAATTATTATTTAAATCAACTCATGTAATACATGAGTTTCATAACTATTATATAATAAAAAT